>NC_061510.1:342596790-342679569 GCF_022539505.1 Lolium rigidum | reverse complement strand
AGTAAATGATAAGACTTCATTAATATTCCATAACGATAACTCACACCAACGGATACATAGATAACTAACTAAGAGAGATGTTACTTCCACATTGCATACTATTCTATGATAAACTTCCCTACTCATGATATGACACTACTTGATAGTAAAGATAAAAAGGGTGTGATGATGTGATACCTCGCGTACCTCAAGCTTGGAACAAACCAAGGGGATGCCAATACCGATGATGGAATTGTTTCTCCTTCGGTGATGATGGTGATGGATTCCTCTCGACAAGCTTCTTAACCGCTCCTTTAAGTCTTCAATCTCATAGGTGAGGTTGCGAATCAGTTCCGAGTTGTGCTCAACGCGGCTCATAATCATGTCGTGGTGAATTCCAACTCCCGGAGTTGTTTCCCCATCCTTCAAATACTCTTCGTATTTCATCTCTCCCGCAATGTCGAACGATCTATCCTAAATTACTTTGCAAAGACTACCTTGGGGGTCCTTTCGCCATCATCGTAGATTAGATTAAGTGTATGGGTTGTAATTGCTCGAGAAGATGTCCTTGGAGAACAAGTAATGACGTGGAACCGCTTCCTCCGTAGCGATTCGTGTGACTCCTTGATGTTGGATGGATTTGATATCACGCCAATACTTGCGACGGTGGGCTGACAGGAATGTTTGCGGAGCTTCCTCCACTTCTTCCTCATCCTCTCTTGCATCTTCTTCTTCGGGCCCAAGCCTGAATATTTTCCTTTCACACCCTTTTGTCCCGTTGTTGGAGACCATGGTGCTTCTAGATCAAAACAAATCGCGTAAAACAAATAAACAAAACACATCACGGTGAAAACGATATTTACGGACTTCCAGGGGTCTCGGGGATTATATAGCAAATATTTTTACGACAAAAGAAGGTTCGCATCAAACCGTAGGTCAGAGGGGAAAGAGTGTTGCACATAGGTCGGCGCGGTGTCAGGTCGTGCCCGCTACTACCATGGTGGCACCCTCGTGTCTTTCTCCACTGCCGAATCAGAATTTTTCATATTTTCTAAAACTGCAAAATATGTCTGAAAGGTAAACGCGGACTTTTTATTACCCGTACCGTTACTCATTCAAAGTCCAGCTCAAAGGACTGCCAATTTGTCCTTTGATGCAGTGCCTCCGTGTTTCCACTTGAATAATATCAACATCAACATTATAAGAATCACCCGAGATATAATGCTTGAGTCTTTGTCCATTCACCAATTGTGTGGCATTGCCTTGGAGAGAGCTAATTTTAATTGCTCCCTAACTATTAATCTCCTCAACAACATATGGTCCCTCCCACTTCGAGAGTAATTTCCCCTTAAAGAATCTAGATTAATAGACCGATAATAGAACTTGATCTCCAACATTAAATTATCTTTTAATGATCCTTTTATCATGCCACTTCTAACTTTTTCTTTAAAGAGTTCAAAGATTTTCATAAGCTTCACTTCTACATTCATCTAGAGAACTTAATTGCAACAACCTCTTATTACTCTACAATTTAGATCTTTTATTTAATTTCTATCACCTACAATAAGCTTTGTGCTCTAGTTCTAAAGGTAAATGACAAGCTTTTCCATGTTCATTTTATAAGGTGACATTCCCACGGGATTTTTATAAAGGCCTAAGGCTTCATAGTGCTTCTTTCAATTTACAGCTCCAATTCTTCCTAGATTTACAATGCCTTACCCGTGATGTTTCTTTAATCTCTATTTGATAATTCTACTTGACCACTAGTTTGAGGGTGATAAGCAAGAAGCAATTCTATGATTAATAATTGCTACTTAAAAGAGTTTTTCTAAAACCTCCATGAATAAAATGAGAACCTCCATCACTATAATATATCTAGGTAATTCCAAATCTAGAAATATAAGACTTAAGCATTTTTATAGGTTCCACCACCGCACTTTTTTGTAGGTATAACTTCTACCCATTTAGTAACATAATCATCGACAAGTATATGAGTGTTACCTTCCGAAGAAGGGAAAGGACCCATGAAGTCTAATCCCCAATCGAATGGTTCAATAACAAGAGTATAATTCATAGGTATCATTATGCCTATAGAGATATTACCAACTCTTTGACATTCATCACAAGATAAAATAAATTT
Organism: Lolium rigidum; assembly: GCF_022539505.1. NCBI lineage: Eukaryota > Viridiplantae > Streptophyta > Magnoliopsida > Poales > Poaceae > Lolium > Lolium rigidum. The sequence goes on along the minus strand of NC_061510.1, from coordinate 342,677,450 downwards.
CCTTTGCATCTTTGAAGAGTGTTGGCCAATAAAAACTCCGATTGCAGAACCTTTTGCGCGGGAGACCCTATCTCCCAGACGTGTCCTCCATAAACACTACCCATGACATTTACTCAATATCTCCTACATTGTTCATATTCGGGAACACATCTTCGCATAATACACATCTACTCCTTCTTTGTATAAGTGTGGTCATCCCAAAAACAATGCCTTCCTCGTCATAAAGAATTTCCTCCGTTGCTCGAGGTACGAACAGGTTGGAGGCAAATGCTTCGAAACAATAAAGTTAGCATAACTCTCGCATACCAAGGGCTCTCTCAGCGAGCTCACCTTTATTGCTGACCCAATTGTTCATTTGGAAAACCATCATCACCGTGAGCGAGGATCATAAGCAATATTTTCCAATCTAGACAAATTATCGCCATCAGGATTATCGCATCTTTCCTATCTATAATATGTGGGACCCAAATTCTTGCAATTGTAAGGCCCATCTAATAAGCCTTGGCTTACATTCTCTTTTGTCATATGTGTCTAATTGCAAAGATGATCAAAGATGAATTGGGGAATCTTCTAAAATCTAATAATATAGGGTCTAAATCATGCTGGGGACTCACTTAACAATTTCGCTGTAGCATAATTTCTTTGAGCAAGATCAAGAGTCTCATTAGCATAATGAATAACATTCAACCTTTCATCGACTCGCCGTCCAAGAACAACGCCTACAAGAAAATCACTAGCATCACACATAATTTCTTGTAGTAAGGCAAGTTCCAATCGTGAGGCTCGACTACGAGCATAGGCTTGCTTAAGGCTTTAGAGTTTCTCAGTAAAGCTCTCCTGTACTATCATCATCAAAAACAAAAGGCACATCTTTTTGAAGAAGATTAGTAAGAGGCTTTGAAATTTTAGAGAAATCTTTAATAAATCTCCTATAAAACCCAGCATGACCAAGAACACTACGTAATACCTTTAACATCCCTAGATAGGCATCTCTCAATTGCTTCTAACTTTAGTCTCTATCAACTTCGATACCTCTCTGAAATTCTTATGTCCCAATACAATTCCTTCATTAACCAGTAAAGTGGCATTTCTCCCAACTAAGAACAAGGTTAGTTTCTTCACATCTCTCGCAAAACTTTATCAAGGTTTCGTAAGCAATTATCAAAAGAATTCCCATAGACGTAAAAATCATCCATGAATACTTCTCACAATACTTTCACAAAAGCCATGAAAATAGTAGTACATGCATCTTTGAAAAGTGGCAGTGAGCATTACATAAACCAAAAGGCATACGCCTATAAGCATAAGTTCCATAAGGACAAGTAAATGTGGTTTTCTTGATCTTTAGCTTTAATCAAGAATTTGTGAAAACCTGCAATAATCCATCAAGAAAGCAAAAATGAGTATTTTTAGACAATCTTTCCAGCATTTGATCAATAAATGGTAAAGGGTAATGATCTTTCTTAGTAACTTTATTAACTTTTCGAAAATCAATGCACATTCTATACCCTACAACTACTCTTTGAGGAATGAGCTCATCATTATCATTAGGCACAACAGTCATACCTCCTTTCTTGGGAACGCAATGTACAGGACTAACCCATCTACTATCAGCAATAGGATATATAATACCAGCTTCAAGAAGTCTTAATACCTCATTCCTTACCACTTCCTTCATCTTCGGGATTAGACGACGCTGAGGTTCAACAACAGGCTTTGCATCATCTTCCATATTAATAGCATGTTGGCAAATAGAAGGAGAAATCCCTTTCAAATCATCAAGAGTATAGCCAATAGCGCCTCGATGCTTCTTCAATATTTCCAATAACCTTTCTTCTTCAAACTCTTTAAGCTTAGAACTAATAATAACAGGATATATTTTCTTATCATCAATATGAGCATATTTAAGATTATCAGGTAAAGGCTTTAAATCAAAAACAGGATCTTCCTTTGGTGGCGGTGTTGTACCCAAATCTTCCACCGGTAAATCATGCTTGAGAATAGGTTGGCGAAGAAAAATTTCCTCAAGTTCATCTCTTTCTTTCCTAAAAATTTCACTCTCGCTATCCTCCAAATGTTGCTGCAAAGGATTGTTAGGAACAAGAACAATAGATGCACACTTGCTCCATTTTAAAATCATTACTAGGCAAATCAGCTTTATAAGGAGTTTTAGTAAATTTAGAGAAGTTAAACTCATAAGATTCACCAGACAAATTTAGTCAAAATTTTCTCTTTCTTGCAATCTATAATAGCTCCACAAGTATTTAGAAAAGGTCTACCAAAAATAATAGGACAATAATCACTAGCAGCAGAACCAAGTACCAAAAAGTCAGCGAGGATATTTAATCTTACCGCATAAAACTTCCACATCTCGGACAATACCAATTGGTGAAATAGTTTCTCTATTAGCCAGCTGAATAACCACATCAATATCTTCAAGTTCACAAGAATCAATTTCGTGCATAATCTCCGTGTAAAGCTCATACGGAATAGCACTAACACTTGCACCAATATCACATAATCCATAATAGCAATGATCACCAATTTTAACGAGATAGCATAGGAACACTAGCTTGTTTGGGTTTATTAGGATGTGAAACAATATTAGAAGCATCTTCACAGAAAATAATATGACCATCCTCAACATTTTCGAGTCACAAGATCTTTAACTATTGCAACAGCGAGGTTCAATTTTTATTTGTTCTTCAGGTTCTCTAGGTTTCTTTTCACTTTTATGAACCGCACTATTTATAACAGAGTACTCCTTCATTTTAACAGGGAAAGGAGTTTTTTCAATATAAGCTTCAGGAATAACACGATCAGCAGTTTCTATTACAACACACTTATTAATAGATGAATCAATTTTATCTTTATATGGTTCATGATACTTATCAAAATTCTTCTTAGGCAATTCATAATGAGAGGCAAAAGCTTTATAAAGATTTACAGACAACTTGGGAATCAAGACCATATGTAGCACTCATATTACGAAATAAATCAAGTATCCATAAAAGCTTCAATGCATTTATAATCATAAATTATACCTGATTCTCTATCCTTGTCGTTCTCCCAACCTTCAGTATTTTCTTGGATCCGATCAAGAAGGTCTCTTTTAAACTCTTCTTTGTTGCGTGTAAATGATCCAGAACAAGAAGTATCCAGCAAGGTCTTGTCTTGAAAAGAAAGTCTTGCATAGAAATTATCAATAATAACATTACCAGGAAGCTCATGAATGGGGCATTTGAGCATTAAAGACTTCAATCTCCCCCACGCTTGGGCAATACTTTCTCCATCATGAGGCCAAAAATTATATATGCGATTCCGATCCTTATGAATTTCACTTGGAGGATAGAACTTAGAATAAAACCGGGCACAATATCATTCCATTCAAGAGAATCCCCATTATCCAGTAATTTATACCAATGCGCCGCCTTACCGGACAGCGATAAAGAGAATAATTTCTTCCTTACTTCATCCATAGCAATACCTGCACATTTGAATAATCCGCATAATTCATGCAAATACAGTAAATGATCACCGGGGTGGACAGTTCCATCCCCTTCATAGCGGTTATCCATAACACGTTCAATAATTTTCATAGGTATTTTATATGGTATCACTTCCTCACCTGGCGCCTCATCTACTACCGTTGCAGTAGTAGTAGATTTCCCAAATAGAGATTGAAGAGAAGATCTCTCCATAATGACTTATGGCAGCAGGCAGAAATAAAATCAGCACAACAAGTAAAGGTTTTCCTTACCAATTCCACTTACCAATAGCGCTTAGCTCCCCGGCAACGGCGCCGGAAAATAGTCTTGATGACCCACAAGTATAGGGGTGTATCGTAGTATCTTCGATAAGTAAGAATGTCGATCCCAACGAGGAGCAGAAGGTGTTGACAAGCAGTTTCGATGAAGGATTCATTGTAAATGCTCACAGACAAGTATTCAGGGGGTTTTGATGTAACAGTTGAATAAAGTACGAGTAAGTAAAGTGCGAGAGTAACAATTGCAGCGAGTGGCCCAATCCTTTTTAGCACAAAGGACAAGCCGGTTTGTTTACTTATAATGACCAAACGTTCTCGAGGACACATGGGATTTTAGTCTAGTGCTTTCGCTACATACGGCTAAATAATCTTCATTGTTATGATAAGTGTTGTGTGGGTGAACCTATGCTAATGTACCGCCCTTCCTAGGACTACATACATACTTGTGATTATACCCCTTGCAAGCATCCGCAACTACAAGAAAGTAATTAAGAATAAATCTAACCACAGCCTTAAACTCTGAGATCCTGCGATCCCTCCTGCATCGATATACCAACGGGGTTTAGGTTTCTGTCACTCCGGCAACCCCGCAATTAGCAAACGAATACAAGATGCATCCCCCTAGGCCCATAAATGGTGAAGTGTCATGTAGTCGACGTTCACATGACACCACTAGAAGAATAACACCACAACTTAAATATCACACCATTGAATATTACTCAACCATAGTTCACTACTAACATTTAGACTTCACCCATGTCCTCAAGAACTAAACGAACTACTCACGAGACATCATATGGAACATGATCAGAGGTGATATGATGATGAATAACAATCTGAACATAAACTTGGTTCAATGGTTTCACTCAATAGCATCAACAACAAGTATAGATCGATACCGGGAGAGTTTCCCCTATCAAACAATCAAGATCAAACCCAAATTGCTACGGCGGTGACGGTGTCCAGCGGTGATGACGGCGGTGATGATGGTGGAGATGATGATGATGGTGATGGTGATGATGTCCAGCTCGATGTCGGTGACGATGGCGTCGATTTCCCCCTCCCGGAGGGAATTTCCCCGGCAGATTCACCGCCCACTGGAGAGCTCTTTTCTCTGCGGTGTTCTCCGCCCCGCAGAGGCGGCTGTAACTCTTCGTGAGGTACCCTTTGTGGCTTAGGTCTTCGGGACGAAGGGTTTGGCGAAGAAAAGGAGGCGAAAAGGGTCGTGGGCCCCTCACACCACATGGCGGCGCGGCCAGGGCCTAGGCCGCGCCGCCCTAGGGTGTGGGCCCACCCTGGCTCCTCCTTCTGGCTTGCTTCGTCATCTTGAAAAATAGGATTTTTGGTATAATTTCCTTCCACAGTTGATCTTCCGAAATATTGCGTTCGACGGTGCTTTTTCCAACGAGAATCCGGCTCCGGTGTTCGATCCTCCAATAATGATGAAACATGCAAAATAGATGAAATAACATAAGTATTGTGTCCCAATATGAAATATATCAATGAATAACAGCAAATTATGATATAAAATAGTGATGCAAATTGGACGTATCACCTATCTTGCTAAATGAACTATGATGTGGTACCTTGTTAAAGAGGATGCATAGCTGATGGTTTTGTTTATCAGGACTGTGTGCTGGACAAGCTTTAATAGAATTAAAGTTGCCAAGGATCTTGAGACTGGATCCAAATGATGTTAAAATTATCTCAAATGATTTCTGTTTGATAAGTCATTTAAATTGGATACTATGATGCTTTATTTGTTGCCTAGCCAGTGATGCATAAGTTGAGGCACAGATGGAAATAAGAACAGATACTATGGTGCCTAAAATTCTCTATGATGAATCTTGCATAACACTTATGTGTAGATCTGAGAGAATCACTTTTCATGACTTAAACTGATGGTTTATAGTTTGGTCTTTGTCTAGTTCATTGCTTGCAAATACTACCCATATGCTATCTACTAGGATTTTGTACTTTCTGTGGTGCCTCCTAGGAGTGTGCACAGGGATGTTTATTACTCAGTAAGATTGGTGTTGTTGGTAGTGATGCAGGGTGATTTATTAGACTTGGATCATAACTATGATCAGATGATGTTGAAAATCATCACAAACAACTCATGTTTGATAAACTATTTGATCTGGATAATATGATGCCTTTTTGGGAATAAATCCAAGTACTAGGCTCAATGAGTTTGGTATACCTATTTCCCTCTGCTAGGCATAACTTTGTTGGCTGATGGTGATCTTGTCATGCTTCTGGATTGTTGAATCATCATCCCCTCGACTTGAGCCTGCTCCTCCTGATCTTGATACTTGCTCTGATTTGGGGTTGGTGATACTACTATTTTCCTGATTCATTTCATGATGGTTGCTGGAGGTTTGGATGGAGAAGAGTTGATGTTCTTGGGCTACCCTTATCCTGATGATGGACATGATCAGATTGTGGTTCATAGGCAGCTACATGTAACATGCCTTTATACCCGGCCCCCTTGTTGTCTTTGGTCGACAGCAAGATGCATGCAATGTGTAAGCTGTGTGCTTGCATGGCTGCTCGATATGACTGTGTGCATCTCCCCTTATGGATCAGCTCGGCAGATGAAAATATCTGCCCTCTCCATCTCTCTTTATTTTTAACATAACCACTTGGCTTTACCTTTCTTTTTCTTTTTCTTTGTTTGTTTTGCAGGTGCACACTTGAACAAGAGATGATGATCTTCAAGTTTAGTTTAGAATTTGATTTTCTTTTCTGTTTTAGATTCTGGTAATATTTGTAATTTGTAATATTACGGATATTGTAATGACCTTGTAAATGTGTATTTAATTAATAAAATGTAATTTCCCTATTCTTAATACTTCTTATTTTGTCTTATTCTTAATTCACACATTGTTTGAATTGTAATTAGAAATTTATAATCGGAATTCAAATTTGAATTCAAATACTTATTTGAATTTCTATTATATTTTATTGTATATGATTGTTTGGAACCCAAATTCCAATTACTGTATGTTTAGTTGTCATTTATACTTGAGTTGAGTTTCACTTGCCTTTCCCGCAACTTCTGAAATCAACAAAGGTCATGTCAAAGTTTATCGCACTCGTGTCGATGACCTAAGTCAGTTCCCATCAACACAAGCGAAACCTTGATCTCTTTGTGTTTTAAATGAAAGCGCGAAAATTCCCCGGATTTTCTATGCATGAATGCAATGCACACATCTATTTTCTCTATTTTTGTGTAACCCCAAATCCTGGGATATTACACTTATTGATGCTTGTCTTGAAAGTACTATTAATGAAAAGTCTTTGCTTTATGATTCATTTGTTTACTCATGTCATTTACCATTGTTTTGATCGCTGCATTCATTACATATGCTTACAATAGTATGATCAAGGTTATGATGGCATGTCACTCCGAAATTATCTTTGTTATCGTTTACTGCTCGGGACGAGCAGGAACTAAGCTTGGGGATGCTGATACGTCTCCGACGTATCGATAATTTCTTATGTTCCATGCCACATTATTGATGATATCTACATGTTTTATACACATTATATGTCATATTTATGCGTTTTCCGGAACTAATCTATTGACGAGATGCCGAAGTGCCAGTTCCTGTTTTCTGCTGTTTTTGGTTTCAGAAATCCTAGTAAGGAAATATTCTCGGAATTGGACGAAATCAACGCCCAACATCCTATTTTTCCACGAAGCTTCCAGAACACCCGAGAGCCGCCAGAGGAGGGCCTTGTGGGCCCCAGACGACAGGGTGGCGCGGCCCAGGCCTTGGTTGCGCCCCCCTAGTGTGTCACCGCCTCGTCGACCCTCCGACTCCGCCTCTTCGCCTATATAAAGGTCCCTGACCTAAAAACCTCGACACGTTCGACGAAACCAGAGAAAACCTTCCAGAGCCGCCGCCATCGCGAAGCCAAGATCCGGGGGACAGGAGTCTCTGTTCCGGCACGCCGCCGGGACGGGGAAGTGCCCCCGGAAGGCTCCTCCATCGACACCACCGCCATCTTCATCAACGCTGCTGTCTCCCATGAGGAGGTAGTAGTTCTCCATCGAGGCTCGGGGCTGTACCGGTAGCTATGTGGTTAATCTCTCTCCTATGTGCTTCAATACAATAATCTCATGAGCTGCCTTACATGATTGAGATTCATATGATGATGCTTGTAATCTAGATGTCATTATGCTAGTCAAGTGGATTTTACTTATGTGATCTCCGGAGACTCCTTGTCCCACGTGTGTAAAGGTGACAAGTGTGTGCACCGTGTGGGTCTCTTAGGCTATATTTCACGGAATACTTACTCACCGTTATGAATGGCATAGTGAAGTGCTATTTTATATCTCTTTATGATTGCAATGTGTTTTGTATCACAATATATCCGTGTGCTACTCTAGTGATGTTATTAAAGTAGTTTATTCCTCCCGCACGGTGTAATGGTGACGATGGTGTGCATCGTGTAGTACTTGGCGTAAGGCTATGATTGTGATCTCTTGTAGATTATGAAGTTAACTATTGCTATGATAGTATTGATGTGATCTATTCCTCCTTTCGTAGTGTGAAGGTGACAGTGTGCATGCTATGTTAGTACTTGGTTTGGTTATGTTGATCTGTCATGCACTCTAAGGTTATTTAAACATGAACATTGAATATTGTGGAGCTTGTTAACTCCGGCATTGAGGGTTCGTGTAATCCTACACGATTAGTGGTGTTCATCATCCAACAAGAGGGTGTAGAGTCTAGCATCTATCTATTTATTCTGTTATGTGATCAATGTTGAGAGTGTCCACTAGTGAAAGTATGATCCCTAGGCCTTGTTCCTAAATACTGCTATCGCTGTTTGTTTACTATTTTACTGCATCTTTACTTCCTGCAATATTAATACCATCAACCACACGCCAGCAAGCACTTTTATGGCGCCGTTACTACTGCTCATACTTATTCATACCACCTGTATTTCACTATCTCTTCGCCGAACTAGTGCACCTATTAGGTGTGTTGGGGACACAAGAGACTTCTTGCTTTATGGTTGCGGGGTTGCTTGAGAGGGATATCTTTGACCTCTTCCTCCCTGAGATCGATAAACCTTGGGTGATCCACTTAAGGGAAACTTGCTGCTGTTCTACAAACCTCTGCTCTTGGAGGCCCAACACTATCTACAAGAATAGAAGCTCCCGTAGACATCAGCTGTCACTTTGGGGCCTCGGGTTCCGGACATAGACATGTGCAAACAACTTGTAGATACAATCTAAGCAATAAGTATAGAGCTTAAATCTAAGATCATGCCACTCGGGCCCTAGTGACAAGCATTAAACACAACAAGATTGTAGCAACAATAACTTCATAAACTATATAGTAACAATCCATCGGATTCCAACAAACACAACACCGATTACATCAGATGAATCTCAATCATGTAAGGCAGCTCATGAGATCATTGTATTGAAGTACACGGGGGAGAGACTACCAACTAGCTACAGCTAGAACCCGTAGTCCATGGGGGAACTACTCACGGAGCATGATGGAGGTGGTGGCGTCGATGGAGATGGCTTCCGGGGGCACTTCCCCGTCCCGGCGGCGTGCCGGAACGGAGACTTCGTCCCCGAAACGGAGTTTCGCGATGGCGGCGGCGCCCCGGAGTCTTTCTCGGAGTTTCGTCAATTGGTATCGCGTTTTAAGGTCGAAAGGGCTTATATAGGCGAAGAGGCGGCGCAGGAGGGGCACCAGGGCGCCCTCCCCACCTGGCGGCGCGGCCAGGCCTAGGCCCGCGCCCAGGTGTGGTGTGGTGCCCCCCTGGCCCGCCTCCGACTCTCCTTCAGTGTTCTGGAGACTTCCGGGAAAAATAAGATATTTGGTATTCGTTTCATCGAATTCCGGGAATATTGCCCGAACAGCTTTTCTGGAACCAAAAACAGCAGAAAACAGGAACTGGCACTTTGGCATCTTGTTAATAGGTTAGTTCCGGAAAATTCATGAAATCATCATAAAGTGTGAGCAAAACATGTAGGTATTGTCATAAAACTAGCATGGAACATCAGAAATTATAGATACGTTGGAGACGTATCATGGACTAACCATTGAGTCTAGGGCATACCTGGATAGTTGTGTTGGTTGTGTTTTCAGGAAAAGAACTCCAGAGGAAGCTGAAGAATTATTGGCTAGAATAGGCCGAAATCATGATGATTGGACTACACCTGAACCAACCCCAACACCAATATTGAAGAAGAGGGGTATGATTAAATTAAATGATGATGATATGAGGGAAGCCAAGAAATCCCTTAAAGAGAAAGGTATTAAATCTGAAGATGTGAAGAATTTACCCCCCCATAGAAGATTTATGTAAGATAACTCCCCCTTCATTCCCGATTGAGGTACATTCTCTTCAACGCTTTGATAAAGAAGATATTCCTTACTCAAAACCTCCTGATCAATGTTTAGATGAGTTTGATAATTATGTTGTTAAGCAAGATAATTTCAATATGAGAGTAGAGAATCATTTAATAGAAAATTCTCGAGCTATTAATAAATTGCATGATATTGTGGAGAGAACCTCCAATGATGTTAAGATGCTTGTTAAACATTTTCAAATGGTTCAAACTTAAATTGATCAACTCACTAAAGTGCAAAATGACTTGTTAAAAAATACTTCTAAAGAAAAACATGCTTATGAAGTAACAACTAGAGGTGGTGTTTCTACTCAGAATCCTCTATATCCTGAAGGGCATCCCAAAAGGGTTGAACAAGATTCTCAACGAACTAAAGAAACTAGTGCTCCTTCTAAGAAAAAGAAGAAGAAACATAAAACTGTTGTAGAATCCTCTGAGCCTGTTAATGATCCTAATAGTATTTCTATTTCTGATGCTGAGACTGAAAGTGGTAATGAACATGATAAAGATAATGATAAGAATGATGTTTCGATAAAGAAGATGTTGAAGATGAACTCGAAAAGCATGCTAAAAATAAAAAGTATACTAAAGAAGATTTTATTGCTAAGAAACATGGTAATGAAAGAGAACCTTGGGTTCAAAAGCAAATGCCTTTTCCTGCTAAGAAACTAAAATCAAAGGAGGAAGAACACTATAATAAGATTTTGTGATTGGATGAAACCTTTGTTTTTGCAAATCCCTTTGACCGATGCTATTAAATTGCCTCCGTATTCAAAGTATATGAAAGATATTGTCTCTAACAAAAGGAAAATTCCTAATGAGGAGATTTCAACTATGCTTGCTAATTACTCTTTCAATGACAAGGTTCCAAAGAAGTTGGGAGACCCAGTTATACCGACTATCCCTTGTTCAATCAAGAATAATTATGTTAGAACTGCTCTATGTGATTTGGGAGCAGGAGTTAGTGTAATGCCTTTTTCTCTTTACAAGAGACTTTATTTAGATAAGTTGATACCAACTGATATATCTTTGCAAATGGCTGATAAATCTACTGCTGTTCCTGTTGGTATATGTGAGGATGTTCCTGTTCAAGTTGCTAATAATTGCTTAATATTAACTGATTTTGTTGTGTTGGAAATTCCTGAAGATGATAATATGTCTATTATTCTTGGGAGACCTTTTCTTAACACTGCAGGGGCTGTTATTGATTGCAATAAAGGAAAAGTTACTTTCAATGTTGATGACAAGGAGCATACTGTTTATTTTCCCAAGAGGATTGATAAAGTATATGGAGTTAATACAATTTATAATTTGAGAACTATCAAAGTGGGAGCTATTGATTGTCCTATATATGAGCGTAAACAAGGATATCAAAATATTATGATTGGATCCATATCAATACAATATAAAGTAACATGATTGATTTGAGGTTTATTTCTTCTTATGTCATGTAAAATTTATTTGGTGGCAAGACTTGATCAACCTTGTTAACAAGTATATTTTATATGCATAGAAGAGCTAAACAACATTTCTTTCTTTCTCCACACTTGTTTTACTTGTTGTAGTACCACTTGTTTTGCAAGATGCTTTAGTTGTTTAGAAGTTTGAAAATCGTTTTCTGCCCTGTAATAGTTATTTTAACACCCAGAAATGTGCATTTTTCGAAGTTTTCAAAAATTTACAAAAATTATATCACTGGTCCTATTTTTCGAAATGCAACCTGGGAGTGCCTGGGGCTGACCAGTGGGGCACCCCAGGGCTGCCCCCATGTGCCGGCGCGGCCAACGAGGGGGGCACGCCACCCTGTGGTGAGGGCCCCACCTGGCCCTCCACTTACTCATCCACCTACCACTCCACTCTCTCTCACGGGAAAACACATCACCATTGCTCAAACCCGAGTTTCTTGCTGTTCTTGCTCGAGATTTTCGATATCCTTGCTCAGCCCATCTTTGTTGCTGAGATTTGGAGCATTTGCTCTCCGGTATGTGACTCCTCCGATTAGCCAAATAGAATTTTGATTGGTTGAGTATATCTTGAATATTTTGCTGCTGTAGGTGGCATCTTAAGTGAGCTTGCATGCTTGTTCTAAGTTGTAAAAATTAGTTTTGATGCATGCTTAGTACTCTACCAAGTTCCTATAGTAGTTTCCCTCATTATTATGTCTCGAAATCAACTTTTATAATGATTGTTGAAAAATTTCAGAAAAGGAAAATGCATAACCACACCTTTGGAGAAGTGTTCGAGAGGGATACGACAAGAGTGGAAAGGCCTTCAAGGGCAGCCACTCGAGTTAGGCGATCTTATGATGAGGATGTCATTGCACCTAGCTTTGAAGATGCTGAGGACAACGGGATTCCTAATGCTTCATCCTTTCCATGCTTTGACTTTTTGCGTAATCCAGGTTTACTTGATGACTTCTTGTTTCTCATTAATAGTGTGGGCTTAACCACCTATATGGAAGATGAGAGCAATCAATTTTATAGGCTAACGAAAATCTTTGTTGAAAGTTTTAAATTTAGCAACTCATCTTTCACACCAACGGTTAAATTTAGGATTTATGACGAGCCTATTACTATGAAGTTGAAGGATTTTTGTGCTGCATTGGATATTGCTACTATAGGTACAGCGAAGAAGATCGAGAACCGCCCCAAAACATTGACGGAACTCTATCGAGAAGTTACCAACGATGACAACTGCACCATTCAGTGCAGCAAGATAAGGAACATTCAGCTCCCCGCCATTAGATATTTCACTTACTATCTTGCTACTAGTATTCTTGGTAGGGAGAACACTAGCAACATTTCTAGTTATCATCTTGCTTTTCTAGTTGCTGCACTTACTGGAAGTACTCCTTATCATCTTGGTGCTCTCATTGCTCGTCGCTTAACTAGTAAGGGACCTATTTATGGAGGAATTGTTGTTTCGCGTATTGTTGCATATCTAGGTCTTTCTGTTGAACCTAGTGATGAGAAATTAGCTCCTATTAAGCTTGATATTGCTGCTATGAAGAGTCACCAATTTGTCACAACTGACTCTAACTTAGAAAATATTGTCTATAGAATGTTGTTTATTGACGGGGATGAGAGGGAAATCCCCTTGCCGCAGACCGATTTGTTCAGTGTTCGCAGGAGACCGTGGTCGCGCTCCAAGGAGGAGGTGGATGAGCAGCTGAGGATACGCGGTTTCCACCAGCAGCACGACTCCGAGGACGCCGAGCCCTCCGACGGGTACACCGTCATGTATCCTGGTGCGTCTTCCAGCACGTACCAAGGATAGGATCCTTCTTCATCATACTACGAAGGTGCCACCTCATGGGCACCGTGAGATTGATCTCCACTTATACCAAAAGCCTAAGCTTGGGGGGAGGTATGCCGGCATCACTCATTCATTGCATATTACAATTTCCGGATATTTGCACATACTTGTTTCGCTTCTTATGGTTGCCTCTAATATGAGGAAGATGATATTTGGGGAAGTGCTGTCTAAAAACAGATTCTGGACTAATACCAAAAACATTCCTAAAAATAGCCAGAACGTTATTTTGAGAAGCCAATTTTTGTGCATGTTCCCCAGGTTATTATCTAACTTCCATTAGTTGAGCACTTTTCTAGTTGACTAGCGGAAGATTTTTGAAAAAAATGATTACTGTACTGCTATCAAGTTTGACGGATTTCTGCCACTTTGTGTTTATGTGACTCTGTTAGTTTTCATCTCTTATTTTTGCTTCGTTTCTTTTCTAAAACACAAAAAGACCAAAAATATTTCTGTTGTTTCTCTTTATCATTTGTTTATTTGGTTTCTTGTTTTATTTTAGTTTATTTACTATCGTTTGTTTGCTATGAGAAAATCCAAAAAGATTTTGCTTTGTTTGCTTGTTTCCTTTTGTTCTTGTTTCCAATTCGAAAACACCAAAAATATTTGTTGTTCTTCTTCGGTTTTGTAAAGTTTATTATGGAGTTCAGCGATCTCCGGTGGTTGGAGCTTGGTTTTCATTCCATATTATTCAAGCTACACAAGTGAAAGGCAATAATGACGATGTACGACAACTCGACTGTGGTGAGAGGCTGGTATGAACTCCATTTGTTTTCATTTTTGTACATATACTCATCCATGTGAGCATGCTTAGTTGGTTCATGTGAGGTATATGTCATTTAATGTAAGTCTAGTAGTTCATGATCTCTCATGCTTAGTTCCAATTTATTAATATGAGTAGCATGTCATAAATATTTGCTTGCATTGTTTTATTCATAGATGGGTATGATATTGTGGTATCTTCCTCTGAATAATTAGTTTGAATCGACTTGGCACATGCTCACGCATGCATATGACTAAACAAAAAGTCAATTAAGCGTCGATGATTTACTTTGCTTCAGAATTCTTGTATCACTTTTATTCCTCCGTTAATTTTACTTTGTTGCAAGCATGATTATGACGGTTATTGCTCTCTTGATTGTCGCTTCCCAGTCTATTGCTAGCCTTCACTTGTACTGAGCGGGAATGCTGCTCGTGCTTCCAAATCACTGAAAACCAAGTTATTCCAAAGTGTCCACCATAAATACCTATGCATGGCATTTCAAACCATTCCAAGTAAATTTTCATGTGCTACCTTTAAAACCTTCAAAGTACTTCTCAATTTGTGTCAACGTTTTATAGCTCATGAGGAAGTATGTGGTGTTTTATCTTTCCACCTTGTCATTTACTCCTGACAGACTTTCACCAATGGACTAGTGGCACATCCGCTTATCCAATAATTTTGCACCCATCCCAGGGATCACACACGTGCCAAATATGGCCTCGTTCCGACAAACTATGCGGTGTCACAGGCCGTTTCCTACTCATTTCCCCTAAAAGCCATAGAACTCTGGAATTGATAGCCCTGTTTGTGAAGGGTTTTCCAAAATAACTGCCATATCCCAATTCCGTCTTTTGGAGTGGTTACTAGGACACGTAAAATGACGGCATGCGGCTCCGCGGAATTTTCTGACCCCATCTGGCCAAAACGGGAACCCGATGACATATAAGAAAGTTTTTGAATTGTTACTATGTTAACATGGTACATGATTCAAATATGCATGATTTTGACATAAACGGATAGAGGGTGTTTTTCTGAACATTTTGATACCTTATACACATTTTTCTGACATCATATGAATTAGTTATGTTTTTTACAAAATTAGAAAAATTTTAAAAATAGCCTACGCCGAGGGTGGCCGTCGGCTTAGTCCTGTCTGCGTCTAGGACCAAATATATGCCGAGAGCTGTCCTCAGCGTAGACTTCGCTGCGCCGACGACAACGCTACGCCGAGGGTCAGACAGGCTGGCTGGCCGTGCCGGGCCATACGCCGATGGCCCCGACATTTGCCCGTCGGCGTACGTCGCCATTCCTGTAGTGCCACTGCGACCAGATCCTCCCTCTCCTTTGTGGGGGCATATGCTGTGAACTAGCTCCATCAGGTGTACTAGTGCACTAGCTAATGTGTACCATTGGATATGAAATAAACCCTCCAGATTCTAGCGGGTTGCTGGGCGTTCATTGCTTGCAGATTTAACACACAGCCCCTCTGGCAGGTGCACATTTTTTTTAAAATATCCCTCCCAACGTACAGAAAAAATCAAAATGTAATTTTCAAAAAGGGAAACGCTGCAGAATAGGAAGGTACAGACTGCAGTTTTTGATCTGTACACACGGACCGGAAGAAAAATTCGAACTGGATGAAGAGGCTCCATCCACATAATTTGGAATTACGAAATGGAGACGAATACAAGGATTTCTGTTGCTAAGCTGCCGTGGTTGCAGACGAGATGACTTCTTTTTAGACTGCAAATGAACAGTTTCGGGCTAAATTAAGTTTTTTTGTGGATGAAAATGAAAAACAAAGGGCAGCCGAACACTACTGCTGGGATTTTGAGCAAATGACACGTTGTGTGGAAGACTGAGTTTCACAAGGGGAGCTCTTACAAAATGTCCGAACCTACTGGAAAGTAGTCCACCCGCATCAATCTGGATCCTTCGTGCATCATCGGATGGCTCATGTGCTTCTTAGTACATTAGTACACCTGATGGAGCTAGTTCACAGCATATGACCCCCTCCTTTGTGCCCCCTTTCTATCGTTGATGGAGAGTGTAGGGTTGGCCCATAGGTTGGTAATCACAACCACCCTGGACCCCCTGATGATGGAGGGTCGCTGAAATACTAAAGTTTACTTGAAATCCGTGTACTATTATACATCAAGCATGAGCTATATTGACTACTTAGAAAAATAGAAATTTAACCACGATTTATACGAACAATTGTACACAAAGGGGCCCATAGGTAGACCAGATAAGAACATACCAATTAGATCGATGGTGGCAAGTTTAATTTGGCTGCTAGTATCCTCTTGTGTTAGATATATTTCTATGTTACATTTAATGCACACCTAATTATGTAAGAAATTGACATGAGCACCTATATACGCCATATGATACAGAAAATCATCAATTTGTATGTGTGCTAAAGTAGTAGAACACGTGATAGATTTATGTTTAGTAGGGGTTAATTTGAACATGCTATTTCCATAAACAAGTATAAACCCTTAAGATATTGGCATTGCAACAGTTCAATTTATACTCGAGAAGTTTCTATAAATTTTCTTATTACCTAGTCATACACTGCACACATATATTAATATGTTTGTTAGGTTGTATGCTTTGAAATCTCCACCAATATATTTAATATGTTAAAATAGTTAAGAACCTCCACACAATAATATACATATATACAAATATAATTCAAGGAGGCATGGGTTTTTGAATTTTTGTTGTTGTCGCGTTTAAGGTGGTTATATTTCAGTATTTTTAAGGGAATATCTCAAAAAGGGAAAACAATCTTTCTATGCCACTGAGTTGTATTTTCCATGATAAACGTTGTATCTACATAACCTAAATCTCCGATTAATAATTTTAAAAGCATTATTGTCTTGTTAACAATGCTAACTACACAACATACGACATATATTCGCTAAAACCATGATATGATAAAAAAAAGTAAGTATCAAATTTCAGTATAATTAGATTGACTTTATCACTCTATGGGTAATTTTTTTGATTGAAACGACCATGTTTTAGTGGATGGGTCAGCAAGGGACATTTTTGGCACTATGGGGAAAGGAATCTAACTTATACCGAGACAATCACAATGTTAGGCTTTCTAATGTGGTGCGAAGGCATTTTCTGGTATCATTATCTGCATCAATCGTTTTATTTGCAAGTAGCAACATAAGAATTGAGGTGGAAGCTTTGCTTTCCTAATCGGCGAGATGTTGTGCTCATCTCTGATTAAATTTTGCAGCAAGCATATGCTCACATGTAAAACTTAGGAGAACACCACTATTTATAGACCCGGTGACTGCTACAACATGAAATTTCTAATCCTGTACACATGCTATCGGATGTAATCGAATGGTAAAAGGTCCGTCGAGAACAGTGCAGCCTCTAGGGTTGCATTAGTCCACATGAGACTTTTTTTAGAAAATTCAAAAGAATTTCAGAGATTTCTGTTGGAGAACACAAATGCTTAGAAACTTTTGTTTTGTTTGGGCCGTTTGAACTTGGAACTTAGAAGAGAGTGCTCATCGGAAATTGGCCCTATGTATTACAATTAATTGTACACTCTATTTTGGCCCAAAGCGTGGAATCTATCAGGTTCTACGTAGCTTTTCAACCCATAAGCCGGGTTCAAAAGGACATGGCTTTCTAACATCTTTTTTTCCTCATTCCCGTGTTTCTAAAAATCATGCGGATCCACAATGTGTATGTGCCAACTGTAGGCACCACAAGGTTTATTCTAGAGACAATCCAAATTTAGGCACGACACAAAGAAAACATAGTAGCGCACTATCGTGCTTTGGGGTTCGATGTTTTGTCCTTTCAGCTTGCACACAAGACGAAATCGTGTATTCGTGTACCATTCCTGCCTGGCCAAATTCAGACTTGGCGATCCGCCTTTGCTGCCGGGGGCAGGATCAGGAAGCGACCTCGACGTTTCCCTCCGTCATTCTTGTTTTGGCAGCCCAGAGAGCTAGAAGTCAGCTCCTCCGCGTCGCGCGTAACGTAGCGCTGCTGTTGGTGGCCAGCGTGGACTGAATATGAGCATGGCTCACGTTGCCAGCCTCGTGCTAAACACACATTTTATAAACTGCCAACTGGTGGGCTCGGACGGAGTGTTAGCAAAACCTTCACCAAAACCGCCGTTCAAATCCGTATCTGGTTTCCCCATCTTTTCAGAGGTTTTAAATAGCGTGCTGAGAAATTGTGGCGGCAATTTTTTTTTTCCACAACTCGCGGGAGATCAGCGCGTTCAAAAAGGGGAGAAAGTTTAAAAATCCAGTCGGACCATAACCCACACCAGACCACCACAAGGTGGCAACACAACTCTATGCAACCCCTCTCGCTATCCCACGCATACATGAGAGCCACATGCTCCATTCCTCCACAATATCATCAAACACTCTACTAGCCGACGTGATGTTATCGTTCAACACCCTCGCGTTTCGCTGCAGCCACAAAGATCTAAGAACGAGCATAATGGTTGAGTTCACGACCTTGATCTCCACATGAGAGAGGTGAGCTACCGAGTGAGGCCACCACGATGGAAGCTGGCTATCCATATCAGGGACCACGAGGCTCTGACAGGCGCGTTGAGACCCCCCCTCCCCCCCCCCACACACCCACGGTACTAGCAAATGGACACTACAATGGCAGGTGATCTGAGGTCTCGTCGTTGACGTTGCACAACGGGCACATCACGTGAGATAACATCCTGCGACGCAACCATGCATCGGCCAGCCATCCAACATCTACGACGAAGAGAAAACCGCCTGAAACTTGAATTTGAAAGTAGCGAAGGAGATCCACACTTGAGAAACACTGGGGAGCGCAGTGGTGCCATGGAAGAATGTGCGGTAGGCAAACTTGGATGTGACCTCGCCATCCACCGCCCACTTCGGTGGGACACTCCCCCTTCCCCCATGGCATCCCACATCTTGAAGCACTGCACGACGCGTCCACGGACAAATCACTCGCGATGTCCAGGCCCCGAGCGTGATGGAGCAATCCTTCGCTCACCTTAAGATGCTTGATGGTGCTGGGTCCGACGAGCTTGATAACCGCTAGGGCCATTGTTGCCACGAATAGCGCATTGAGCCACAAATCCTCCCAAAAGAGCAGGCTTTCACCGGAGCCGACCTTGATGGCCACCGAGGCGCTAAACACAACAGTTGCATCAACCCGCACAACAAACTCAAACCCAGCCCAAGCTCTCGAGAAATCCATATGCAGAGCCAAGTTGGGCAGCATCAAACTTAGGCCTTTTGCAAGTAAGTTTGAGAAAATAGGGCGTTAACGCAATATCGTTTTGCCACGATATAGTATGCTATTTCGTCGATAGCGTCATAGCGCGCAATTTTTTTAAAATTTAGCGCTCACTCTTCGGATATGCTGTATCACTCGCTTTTTTAAGCTATGATCTTTCACACTCATGTAATAAAGAAAATGAAACTCCCACCGCGTCTGAACTGGCTGCTGCCTGCTGGGTTGGTGGTGGTAATAACTTGTCGCCGTAGGCAGGAAGCAGAGCCAGCCCCTATAAATCCCAGCGTGGCTGCGGCGGAACGAGGCACCTCTCCCCATTTTTGGCTCTGCAACCCAGTTCTCTCCCTCTCTTTTCTCCTCCCCGGTGCGTGCGTGCGAGGGGAGGAATCAGCCCGCAGTATGCTGCTGCACGGGTTCTTCGACAAGCTGACGGGGAAGAACAAGGAGGCGTGGAAGGAGGGCCGGATCCGGGGCACGGCGGTGCTCGTGAAGCAGGCCGTGCTTGACATCGGCGACTTCACCGCCTCCGTCCTCGACGGCGTCCACAACATCCTCGGCAAGGACGACGGCGTCTCCTTCCTCCTCGTCAGCGCCACCGCGCCTGACCCCAGTAAGCGCTCCCTTCCCCTCTTCTTCCTCCTGCATCGCCTCCTGCATCTCGCCCGGCGCCGCCGCGCGCGGAACGTGGGTGCCACGCCGCCGCGTAACAGCTGGTTCGAGCTGTCCTCGTACGTGCGCGCGTGCGTTTCGCTTCCATTCTCCTCGGCGTTTTCTTCTCCCAGGAATCCTACGGAGTACAACATTTTTTTCGGTTTATTTTCCATTTTGACCCAAGCACAACTGATGGTGCCAGATTTGAACTCGCGATCCGCGAGAGCCAGTAGATTGATAGATGAGCGTACGATCATTTCTTTAGTAGTAGAAAGAAAAATAAAAACATGCATTTTCTATCATGTCATCACGCTGTCGTGGACCCATCGCTGATCGAACAGAGGGGCTGCCGTGGCCGCCTGGGTTTAGCATCAATGCTTTGCTCAGCACGGAGGGGACATCAGCACTAATTACGCGGTCAATAGCCTCCAGTCAAGAGCAAGAAACAAAACCCAGCGGCCAGCGCGGCACATTCGCCGCAGCCGCCAGAAACCAGTCGAAGATTCGTCTCTCTCGGCTGGAACGAAAAGGACAGCCGGCCGATCGATGAATCTCGCTCCATTCCATCTCTCTCTCTCTCTCGTTGATTTTTTCGTGATGGATGGTGATTGGTCTTCTTCGCAGGCAATGGGACGCGGGGGAAGCTGGGGAACCCGGCGCACCTGGAGGAGATGGTGGTGACCATGAAGTCCACGGCGGCGGGGGAGTCCGTCTTCAAGGTCACCTTCGACTGGGACGCCTCCCACGGCATCCCCGGCGCCGTCGTCGTCAAGAACACCTACCGCTCCGAGTTCCTCCTCAAGACGCTCACCCTCGAAGGCGTCCCCGGCAAGCAGGACGGCACCGTCGTCTTCGTCGCCAACTCATGGATCTACCCCGGCGCGGACCGCGTCTTCTTCGCAAACGATGTGAGTACACATTCAATCCTCGTTTCGCACGCGATTCAGACGAAAAAAATTATATTCTTCGTGTATGGTACACCCAATCGTACTAAACTACTCGCCATGCAACATGGATCAGATCAATTGGACCTTCTTAGTAGGAAACTCCTTTCCTGCTAGTAGTAAAATAATGCTGGATGATTAGGCACCGTGTTAGTTGTACCTAGCTAGTAGAGGCAGATGCTAATGATAGGGGCTGCGTACCCAGCCATCCCGTATGGCAAACTCGAAATGGACACTCCAAATACCATGTCAAACTGCCAACTTGAGTAGCTACAGACAAGAATGAACCAGTATTTGGTCAGATCCATCTTACTAGCTGTCAAGACAAGTTGCTGTTGCTGGGTCTGGTCTCTCGGTCAAGTCAACGGCTGGCCTTTCGTGCTGCCAATAACACCTTGTCAGGGAAAATGCAGTGAAAATTAAGTATCTGACGCCACATATAATTCATATATCAGACCAACGTCACATGACTAGAAAAATAGGAGCTCTGATTAGTCCTATTTTGAGAGCTTCCGTCCTTTGATTGCCTGCGAATACTGAAACATTTTTCTTGAATTATTGATCCATTCAAAACGACCCAACGGGTCCTGTACAGTCTTATGCTACCTACTTGTCCAGTTGCCCTGGATACTTGGACAGTACAACAGCAAGTTGCATTCCCATTTAAATAAGTTTCTGGAAAAGAATAAGCATCCTCATCAACTCCCTTCTGACTAACTGTTCTTTAATGTTTTTTTTAAGATCATGAACTGATCTTACAAGGTACCAGTAAAGAGTAAAATACTAACAAGTTGCAGGCATCATCAGTTGGCTATTTAAATAAGCTTCTGGAAAAGAATCACCATACTCTACCATATCCGAATCTTTATATCCACAACTAGCTGATAGATCTTAAAAGGAAGATGTGAACTTGTCTAATGTTTACCATAAGAAACAACCATATTTAACTGTTACCGACGAAAAGAGGACTGGGGACTTTTTTGTTGTTAAAAAGATGAACAACTAATTATTTATTTCTCGCTGGTTAATTAGTACTATCCCCATTTTTTATCCGTGAGCACCTGCTAGAACTTTGGGGACTGAGTATTTGTTCTGTATATCTGTCACCTCATTTTCTTTCTATTTTACAGACCTACCTGCCCAGCAAAATGCCTCCACTTTTGGTGCAATACCGGCAAGAGGAACTCAAAAATCTCCGAGGCGATGACGATACACTCAGAGAGTATAAGGAGCATGACCGTGTGTACCGCTATGACTACTACAATGACATTGGTGACCCAGACAAGGGCGAGGATTATGCACGGCCGATCCTTGGTGGCAGCCAAGAACTCCCATACCCACGCCGTGGTAGAACTGGCCGACTCCCAGCAGAAAAAGGTAACTCCAGTCCAGCATATCTTCATCTATTCAGAACCTTGTCACCTTGGAATTGAACTCATATTGGGGATTCATCTTTTCACCAGACCCAAAGGCAGAGAGCAGAATTCCTGTGTATTTAGTGAAGAAGGCTCTGGAAATTTACGTCCCACGCGATGAGCGCTTTGGGCACCTCAAGTTGTCTGACTTCCTTGGGTACTCTCTCAAGGCCATCACTGAGGCTATTCTTCCGATAATAAGGACCTATGTCGACACCACACCAAAGGAATTTGACTCATTTCAAGACATCTTTAATCTCTATCAAGGTCTTTTGAAAGTGCCCCATAGCGATGCGCTAGCGGATATCAAAAAGAAAATCCCCTTTGAGTTTATTAAGAGTATTTTACCAGTTGCTGGTGATGACTTTCTTAACTTGCCCCTTCCACAAGTTATTAAATCAGGTAATAAGCTTTGTGTATCAGTGCATGACTCCAATACAGTCATACCATGTTTTACTTTTTATATTCTTATAATTATTTTCTTTATATTCCAGATAAGTTTGCTTGGAGGACAGACGAGGAGTTTACACGGGAGATGCTTGCAGGCGTGAACCCAGTTTGCATCAAACGTGTGACGGTTAGCGCCTATGTCATTTCAAATTTAAATGATAAACCATTGCTTCGTAATCGCGTGTGAATTTCTGATTTTTTCTCTCTTTGATGATCACAGGAGTTCCCTGTTAAAAGTACCCTGGATCAAAGTGTATATGGGGACCACACAAGCACAATTACTGAGGATCAAATTCGGCCTTACCTGGAAGAAGGCCTCACATTGAAACAGGTGTGTTGAATCATTGAGCTCTTTTGTGCTCAACAAAAGAAATTTCATTAAGCTGCATTTATTCATGAAAGGCGAAAAGGCTCGATAACTTTGATTTATTTATTCTTCAAATTGCTAGTGTGCAAAAATTTAATATGCTAATGAGATCAATGCCTTAACAACCATGTCGTGTGCAGGCAATGGAGATCAACAAGATTTTCATTCTAGATCACCATGATAACTTCATGCCCTACCTTGAGCGCATAAACAAGTTGGAGGGTAACTACATCTACGCTTCCAGGACCCTGCTGTTCCTGAAGGCTGATGGCACGCTGAAGCCATTGGCCATCGAGCTGAGTCTGCCACACCCTGATGGGATTCAGCACGGCGCGGAGAGCACAGTGTACCCTCCGGTTCAGGACGGTGTTGACGGCCAGATCTGGCAGCTTGCCAAGGCTTACGCCTCCGTCAATGACTCTGCTTGGCATCAGCTGGTCAGCCACTGGTATGCATACCCCTGCTTCATGTTCCAGACAAAGTAAAGTGCTACCCTTCGTACCAAATTGCTGAGTTCTTTTGATTATTTTTCTAGGTTGAACACACACGCGGTGATCGAGCCATTCGTGATTGCGACGAACCGGCAACTCAGCGTGGTGCATCCGGTGCACAAACTTCTGAGCCCACACTACCGTGACACGATGAACATCAACGCCCTGGCGCGGACGACGCTCATCAACGCTGGCGGTGTCTTTGAGCTGACTGTCTTCCCAGGGAAGTACGCGCTAGAGATGTCTTCCGTCGTGTACAAAGACTGGAAACTCACCGAGCAGGGCCTCCCTGACGATCTCGTCAAAAGGTAAAAAAGAAGAAGTTCAAAGCGCGATCAGACCCCGGAAGAATTACGTAGAAAAATATTTGACTGAATATGGATTTTGCTTGTTTGCGTATGCAGGGGCATGGCTGTGCGAGACCCATCGAGCTCATACGGCGTTCGTCTGCTGATAAAGGACTACCCGTACGCCGTGGATGGGCTGGTGATCTGGTGGGCGATTGAGCAGTGGGTGAAGGAGTACCTGGCTATCTATTACCCCAACGACGGCGAGCTCAGGGCTGACAAGGAGCTGGAGGCGTGGTGGAAAGAGGTGCGCGAGGACGGGCACGGTGACCTCAAGGACAAGGACTGGTGGCCCAAGATGCAGACCGTTGAGGAGCTGGCCAAGACGTGCACCACCATCATCTGGGTGGCGTCGGCGCTGCACGCTGCAGTCAACTTTGGGCAGTACCCTTACGCGGGGTACCTCCCAAACCGGCCGACAGTGAGCCGGCGGAAGATGCCGGTGAAGGACGATAAGGAGTACAAGCAGCTGGAGGAGGGCGGGGAGGAGGCCGACAAGGTGTTCATCCACACCATCACCAGCCAGTTTCAGACCATCCTCGGCATCACCCTCATCGAGATCCTCTCCAAGCACGCCTCCGACGAGGTGTACCTCGGGCAGCGCGACACGCCGGAGTGGACGTCCGACGCTAAGGCGCTGGAGGCGTTCAAGAGGTTCGGCACCCGACTGATCGAGATCGAGAAGCGGATCACGGCCATGAACAAGGACCCGTCGCTCAAGAACCGGAACGGGCCTGTGAACATGCCCTACACGCTTCTTTACCCCAATACTTCGGACCTCACCGGCGAGAAAGGCCTCGGGCTCACCGGCATGGGCATCCCCAACAGCGTCTCCATCTGAGGTCTCCGTCGTGGCTTTGTGTCTCGTGCAGTGCAGAGTGTATGTTTCGTTCATTGTTTTTGCAAGGTAGTCGGGGTAATTGTTTGTCAGGATTAGTGGATGATGGGAGGTGATGCCGCTGATGGAGAGAGGAGAATACGGTACTGAGGCATCAGTAAGCAATCAGCTGTACATTTTTATCTCCAGAAATAAGAGTTAATTGCAGTTTGCATCACTTAAACAAAGTCCTTGTATGCACATATGTTGCTAAGGATGTATTGATTCCTGTGGAAATTTCCTAATACAAACACCAAGGAACAAAAACAAAGCAATGTGATCTAGTGGTGGAAGCGGGAAACTTTGTTCTACTCACCCGCACCCACTGCTACTACCAAAGGACACAAATGAAAAGCAAGTACTCAAAGAATTTGTGAAACTGACTGCCTTGTCGCTGCTCTGGCTATTAACAAACCTGGACGGGATTTATCACAATTTGCCACATTATCAATGACTAGTAAAAGGCACGTGCCTTGCACGTGTATTGTTTTGTGTTCCTAAAAAAACATCATAAAATAAAGATTATAATTGGCAGAAATATATTAATATAATAGGTGATTATCTAAAGAAAGCTTAGATGGATAGCAAGATATGTGCTATTTGAGAGTTTTGGTGCATTTGTTACAAGAACATAATGAAAATACTTGTGTTTCTCGTGTTTGGAAAATACGTAGCTTTCTCAAAGTTCAGAGCTTGGACTTATTATGCTAATCAGATCTTACTCGATAAGATAAACAAAATACCTTAAGAATGAATGGCTTAGATAAAGAAAATGCCTTAACAATGAATGGCTTGCAAATTACCAAATATTCAACATTTCTTTCTCATCTGATTGACAAAGCACTTTCTTCTTCAAAATAGATGTTTCTAGGTAACAAAACTCCTGTTTTCCAACTACATGGCCTACCGATTCATTTTCTATTGCATTCCCTTTTGTACACATCATTAGCTCCCAATATATTCCCAAAATATGCATCATCATCTCCATGTGCATACCTTGAGAGTGGTACAACACCTAGGTCCCTATTTGCACATCTAATTCTTGTAAACACAATATAAAATAAAAGAACCAATATTAGAAATAACATTGACCATTGTACCTGTACATGTATGTGAATTTCATCAAAACATCACTGTAGACAATATTTTTGGTATTTTTTCATAACCGGCCATTTTCATTAATTGATTCTGTAAGTATTCCCATTGTTTATCTTAATGTCCCTCGTGACAAAGCAACATAGAGTTGACCATAAGAGAACACCAGATTCAAAAGGTAGATGCCAACGTCCCTGAGCTTTGGTGATGGTCAAGGTAAGACAAATTGGAAATTGCGTCCTCTTGAAACCGAAGGGGAGCACTCTCATCTTCTAAAAGATACGTAGGAACTCATGAAATGAACACACCTTTTCTCTATGTTTTCTTCAAATAATTTCAACATAAATATTTTTTTCTTGAAATGCTCTAATGATAAGTCATGTTGCATTGCACCATCCATTAAATAAATTGAAATTCTGAAGTAAAATGATAGAAAATTTAATGTTTAGGCGAAGAACATGTGTTGAGTTCAGAAACTGGTGGATAGTAATTATGTGGATCTTCCATTGCTGAATCAAAACTATGGAGTTAAGGATGTCTACACTCAATTATTATGCCAATAATAGTGAGACATTAATTTTCCATGACCTAATTAATAAGTAGGTTTAACCAAAAATCACTTTTTTTTATCAATGGTAAACAAATGATTTTGTTGTTTCTGTAAAATATATGTCAGCGATGAGTATCCAAAAGATGTCACAAATGTGAAGAATAATAATGAGCATGCTTCTTCCAAAGAGGTCACAAATTTATCTTTCCTTTTTTAAAATAAATAAGAACAAATAATTATGCAGGAGACAATTAAAAAGAATTCAAGAAATGAATGAAATCACTTTATCCTAGTACTTACTGGATTTTTTTTAACTGACACCGGATCAGACCAAATGACAAACACCTTGTGTGTAAATAAAAATAACAAGGACTACACACCGGATAACCTACTGTACTAATTCTACTTTCAGGACTAACACGAAGCATCATATGTGCAGCAATGTGACGTAAACAAATTGTGCATGCTCATAACCATCATTAGGAGGAAAGTAATAAAGAGAGGGATATGTTGCATATAGGAGATGCATCGTAAGTGCTCATTCAAGCCCTGAGCTGTGATCGATCTAACTACAGCAAGGTCGTCAACACGGTGTATTGGAGACGAAAATAAAGCAGTACTGTAGTAAAGTGTGAGCAGCGAGACACAGATGATGGGATTGCGAGTTTGCACGTGATGGAGTGTATCCAGTACAAGACCGTGGGCTGTCAGTAGTAGGCCCTTTTTTTAATTGGCTGCAGCATGTGGAACCATCGGGAAGGGGTAAGCTGCTTCCAAAAATGTGCGTGGAGCGGGAAGGAAGTAGAGGCGAATCCAGCTGACCACAACCGTCCGATCAGACCCAGCTTGGCGAAGATGAACGGTGGATACCAATGCATGTGGTGAAATCAACGGTGAAGAGTGATTCTCCATTGCCTGGCGGGAATCGAGAGTGGGATTGAAATCAAATTTCAAAACTGCTGCATTATAGTAGTAGAGATATCAAAGATGTGTTAGCATCTGGTCTTGGCTATTCGGTTGTTCATAATAACATAATTTGTAATTGTGTTGGTCATACCTTGGCTACTAATGCTAGAGTTAGTAACTCAGTAGGTTTCTGGTTGGGGTCTGTCCCAATGTATATCGAACCCCTTATGGTGGAGGATTGTAATGTGTTAATGGATCTATAAAGCTTCTTTTAAAAAAAAAAAGAATTGGTGTGTTTCTCATTCGGACTCTCGCGGTGTTTGGGAATTGTAATGCACATTTTTTCCAGAATACACCATCAAGGATGTAGTATCATTTTCATAGAAGTAGCCAAACGGCAAGATGACGCCTTCCACGGTTTACAATGCTAATTTGAAGGCTAGCTACCACACACACTACAATCACAACGCACAAAGGTCACACCCAAACTAATACTTAAAGCCACTTCTCGACCAACATGGGTCACCTCCGAAGAATCCGTCTCCGATCTCTCCTTGCCGACATACCCTCCACCTTTGATTCCCTTAAAGAAACAGAGGTTGGGTGCCAGGACTTGGATCAGCGGCGCACCAGCCGACTTGAAGGGGGCCCTCACGTTCGGTGCCCCAACTAAGTTTTACACCAAGAACGTGTTCGACAGAATGGCGCCAGGTAGATTCAACGCCTACCAGGTGTGTGATCACCGGCATTGGACGGTTTGTGCATGTAGCATAGCCGTCTTGACTCATGCCGGCATTGTATTTGTGTGCATAGAGGGACAGTGACACCACCCTTCATGAATTAATGGACAAACAAGAGGAGAATGAAGAAGAAGTTGAGAAATAGGAAGAACTCATCGCAACCACTGATGGTGGGATGGAGAAGAAGAACTCAAGAAAGGAAAGGGAAAGAGCAAGGGCAAGAAAGAGGGTAAGGGAAAGGGAAAGGGAGGAGGAAGCCAAGGTTCATAATTTTTTGTCTGGAAGTATCTGTTTATGGATTAGAGGACGCCACTCATTGATGCGCGTAGATGACACGTCCGTTGGGAACCCCAAGAGGAAGGTGTGATGCGCACAGCAGCAAGTTTTCCCTCAGTAAGAAACCAAGGTTATCGAACTAGTAGGAGCCAAGAAGCACGTTGAAGGTTGATGGCGGAGGAGTGTAGTGCGGCGCAACACCGGGATTCCGGCGCCAACGTGGAACCCGCACAACACAATCACGTAACTTTGCCCCAACGTAATGCAGTGAGGTTGTCAATCTCACCGGCTTGTCTGTAAACAAAGGATTAGATGTATAGTGTGGATGATGATGGTTGTTTGCGAAGAACAAGTAAAGAACAATTGCAGTAGATTGTATTTCGGATGTAAAGAATAGGACCGGGGTCCACGGATCACTAGTGGTGTCTCTCCCATAAGAGAGCAGATGTTGGGTGAACAAATTACGCTTGGGCAATTGACAAATAAAGAAGGCATAACAATGCACATACATATATCATGATGAGTACTATGAGATTTAATCAGTGGCATTACGACAAAGTACATAGACCGCTATCCAAGCATGCATCCATGCCTAAAAAGTCCACTTTCACGTTATCATCCGAACCCCTTCCAGTATTACGTTGTAAACAACAGACAATTGCATTAAGTATGGTGCGTAATGTAATCAACACAAATATCCTTAGACAAAGCATCGATGTTTTATCCCTAGTGGCAACAAGACATCCACAACCTTAGAACTTTCGTCACTCGTCCCGCATTTAATGGAGGCATGAACCCACTATCGAGCATAAATACTCCCTCTTGAAGTCACAAGTATCAACTTGGCCAGAGCCTCTACTAGCAACGGAGAGCATGCAAGAACATAAATAACATATATGATAGATTGATAATCAACTTGACATAGTATTCAATATTCATCGGATCCCAACAAACACAACATATAGAATTACAAATAGATGATCTTGATCATGATAGGCAGCTCACAAGATCGAACATGATAGCACAATGAGGAGAAGACGACCATCTAGCTACTGC
Source organism: Lolium rigidum (assembly GCF_022539505.1). Taxonomy (NCBI): domain Eukaryota; kingdom Viridiplantae; phylum Streptophyta; class Magnoliopsida; order Poales; family Poaceae; genus Lolium; species Lolium rigidum. The sequence goes on along the minus strand of NC_061510.1, from coordinate 342,647,779 downwards.
TATGGACCCATAGTCCAGGGGTGAACTACTCACACATCGATCCGGAGGCGATCATGGCGATGAAGAGACCTCCGGGAGATGATTCCCCTCTCCGGCAGGGTGCCGGAGGCGATCTCCTGAATCCCCCGAGATGGGATTGGCGGCGGCGGCGTCTCTGGAAGGTTTTCCGTATCGTGACTCTCGGTACTGGGGGTTTCGCGACGAAGGCTTTAAGTAGGCGGAAGGGCAGGTCAGGAGGCGCCACGGGGGCCCCACACAATAGGGCCGCGCGGGCCCCCTGTTGGCCGCGCCGCCCTGTTGTGGCGGCGCCTCGTGGCCCCACTTCGTCTCTCCCTCGGACTTCTAGAAGCTTCGTGCAAAAATAGGACCCTGGGCGTTGATTTCGTCCAATTCCGAGAATATTTCCTTACTAGGATTTCTGAAACCAAAAACAGCAGAAAACATCAACTGGCTCTTCGGCATCTCGTCAATAGGTTAGTGCCGGTAAATGCATAATAATGACATATAATGTGTATAAAATATGTGAGTATCATCATAAAAGTAACACGGAACATAAGAAATTATAGATACGTTTGGGACGTATCAAGCATCCCAAGCTTAGTTCCTACTCGCCCTCGAGTAGGTAAACGATAACAAAGATAATTTCTGAAGTGACATGCTATCATAATATTGATCATACTATTGTAAAGCATATGAGATGAATGCAGCGATTCGAAGCAATGATGAAGATAATGAGTAAACAAATGAATCATATAGCAAAGACTTTTCATGAATAATACTTTCAAGACAAGCATCAATAAGACTTGCATAAGAGTTACTCGTAAAGCAATAAATTCAAAGTAAAGGCATTGAAGCAACACAAAGGAAGATATAGTTTCAGCGGTTGCTTTCAACTTCAACATGTATATCTCATGGATAATTGTCAACACAAAGTAATATAACAAGTGCAATAAGTAAACATGTAAGAATCAATGCACACAGCTTGATACAAGTGTTTGTTTCCGGGATAGAAAGAATAGGCAAACTCGACTCAACAATAAAGTAGAAGATAGGCCCTTCGCAGAGGGAAGCATTGATTACTATATTTGTGCTAGAGCTTTTCATTTTGAAAACAAGAAACAATTTTGTCAACGGTAGTAATAAAGCATATGTGTTATGTATAAGACATCTTATAAGTTGAAAGCCTCATGCATAGTATACTAATAGTGCTCGCACCTTGTCCTAATTAGCTTGGATTAGCACGGATTATCATTGCATAGCATATGTTTCAACCAAGTGTCACAAAGGGGTACTGATGTCTACGGGAGCTTCTATTCTTGTAGATAGTGTTGGGCCTCCAAGAGCAGAGGTTTGTAGAACAGCAGCAAGTTTCCCTTAAGTGGATCACCCAAGGTTTATCGATCTCAGGGAGGAAGAGGTCAAAGATATCCCTCTCAAGCAACCCTGCGATCACAATGCAAGAAGTCTCTTGTGTCCCCAACACACCTAATAGGTGCACTAGTTTGGCGAAGAGATAGTGAGATGCAAGTAATATGGATGAGTATGAGTGGTAACAGCAATCTGAATAAAATATGGCAGCGAGTAAACATGCAACAAAACAGTAAACAAACGGAGATTCGATGCTTGGAAGCAAGGCCTAGGGATCCCGCTTTCACTAGTGGACACTCTCAACAATGATAACATAATAGGACTACTCTACACCCTCTTGTTGGATGATGAACACCACTAACCGTGTAGGATTACACGAACCCTCAATGCCGGAGTTAACAAGCTCCACAATATTCAATGTTCATATTTAAATAACCTTAGAGTGCAAGATAGATCAACACAATCACACCAAGAACTAACATAGCATGCACACTCGTCAACATCACACTATGAAGGAGGCATAGATCACATCAATACTTATCATAGCAATAGTTAACTTCATAATCTACAAGAGATTACAATCATAACCCACGCCAAGTACTACACGATGCACCCACTGTCACCATTACACCGTGCAGGAGGAATAGACTACTTTAATAACATCACTAGAGTAGTACATAGATGATATTCAACTAGATCACATAAAGAGAGAGATGAACCACATAGCTACAGCGGAGCCCTCAGCCCCGGGGGTGGATTACTCCCTCCTCATCATGGAGACAGCGATGGCGGTGAAGATGGTGGTGGAGACGGCGATGGAGATGACTCCGGGGGCAATTCCCCGTCCCGGCAGGGTGCCGGAACGCAGACTTCGTCCCCCGAATTGGAGTTTCGCGATGTGGCGGCGCCCCTGGAGTCTTTCTGGAGTTTTCGTCAAGAAGTACTGCGTTTTTAGGTCGAAAGGGCTTAAATAGGCGAAGAGACGGAGTCGGAGGGGCCACGGGGCCTCCTCCCCATAGGCCGGCGCGGCCAGGGTGGAGCCCGCGCGGCCCTGTCGTGTGGGGCCCCCGGCTCGCCTCCGACTCTCCTTCGGTGTTCCGGGGCCTTCCGGGAAAAATAGGATGTTTGGTCTTCGTTTCGTCGAATTCCGAGAATATTGCCCGAACAGCCTTTCCGGAACCAAAAACAAGCAGAAAACAGAACCGGCACCGTGGCATCTTGTTAATAGGTTAGTTCCGGAAAACGCATAAAAACGATATAAAGTGTGAACAAAACATGTAGGTATTGTCATAAAACAAGCATGGAACATCAGAAATTATGGATACGTTTGAGACGTATCACATCCCTAAGCTTAGTTCCTACTCGCCCTCGAGTAGGTAAACGATAACAAGAATAATTTCTGAAGTGACATGCTACCAACATAATCTTGATCATACTATTGTAAAGCATATGAGATGAATGCAGCGATTCAAAGCAATGTTAATGCAATGAGTAAACAATTGAATCATATAGCAAAGACTTTTCATGAATAATACTTTCAAGACAAGCATCAATAAGACTTGCATAAGAGTTACTCATAAAGCAATAAATTCTTGGTAAAAGCATTGAAGCAACACAAAGGAAGATATAAGTTTCAGCGGTTGCTTTCAACTTCAACATATATATCTCATGGATAATTGTCAACATAAAGCAATATAACAAGTGCAATAAGTAAACATGTAAGAATCAATGCACAAAGTTGATACAAGTGTTTGCTTCTAAGATAGAAAGAATAGGCAAACTGACTCAACAATAAAGTAAAAGATAGGCCCTTCGCAGAGGAAGCATTGATTACTATATTTGTGCTAGAGCTTTTCATTTTTAAAACAAGAAACAATTTTGTCAACGGTAGTAATAAAGCATATGAGTTATGTATAAGACATCTTATAAGTTGCAAGCCTCATGCATAGTATACTTACTAAGAGTTGATGGCGTCCCCAGAAAACATGGTTACCGCTCAACAAGCAACTTACTAAGAAATAAGACACATAAGTACATATTCTTCACCACGATAGTTTTTAAAGCTGTTTGTCCCATGAGCTATATATTGCAAAGGTAAAGAATAGAAATTTTAAAGGTAGCACTCAAGTAATTTACTTTGGAATGGCGGAGAAATACCATGTGGTAGGTAGGTATTGTGGACACAAATGGCATGGTTATTGGCTCAAGGATTTGGATGCACGAGAAGAATTCCTCTCAATACAAGGCTAGGCTAGCAAGGTTGTTTGAAGCAAACTCAAGTATAAAAGGTGCAGCAAAGCTCACATATGAACATATTGTAACTATTATAAGACTTTACATTGTCTCCTTGTTGTTCAAACACCTCAACCGAGAAAATATCTAGACTCTAGAGAACAATCATGCAAACCAAATTTTAACAAGCTCTATGTAGTTATTCATTAATGGGTACAAGGTACATGATGCAAGAGCTTAAACATGATCTATATGAGCACAACAATTGCCAAGTATCAAATTATTCAAGACATTATACCAATTACCACATGTAGCATTTTCCGTTTCCAACCATATAACAATTAACGAAGCGGTTTCAACCTTCGCCATGAAAAATAAAAGCTAAGAACACATGTGTTCATATGAACCAGCGGAGCGTGTCTCTCTCCCACACAAGAATTTATTCAAACAAAAACAAAAATAAAAGCACACAGACGCTCCAAGTAAAGTACATAAGATCTGGCCGAATAAAAATATAGTTTCAAGAGAAGAAACCTGATAAGTTGTCGATGAAGAAGGGGATGCCTTGGGCATCCCCAAGCTTACACGCTTGAGTCTTCTTGAAATATGCAGGGGTGAACCACCGGGGCATCCCCAAGCTTAGAGCTTTCACTCTTCTTGATCATAGTATATCATCCTCCTCTCTTGACCCTTGAAAACTTCCTCCACACCAAACTCGAAACAAACTCATTAGAGGGTTAGTGCATAATCAAAATTCATATGTTCAGAGGTGACACAATCATTCTTAACACTTCTGGACATTGCCCAAAGCTACTGGAAGTCAATGGAACAAAGAAATCCATCCAACATAGCAAAAGAAGCAATGCGAAATAAAAGGCAGAATCTGTCAAAACAGAACAGTCCGTAAAGACGAATTTTATTGAGGCACCAGACTTGCTCAAATGAAAATGCACAAATTGAATGAAAGTTGCGTACATATCTGAGGATCACTCACGTAAATTGGAATAATTTTCTGAGTTACCTACAGAGAATTAGGCCCAGATTCGTGACAGCAAGAAATCTGTTTCTACGCAAGAATCCAAATCTAGTATGAACCTTACTATCAATGACTTTACTTGGCACAACAATGCAATAAAAATAAGATAAGGAGAGGTTGCTACAGTAGTAACAACTTCCAAGACTCAAATACAAAATAAAAGTACTGTAGCAAAATAAACACATGGGTTATCTCCCAAGAAGTTCTTTCTTTATAGCCATTAAGATGGGCTCAGCAGTTTTTATGATGTACTCGCAAGAAATAGTATTTGAAGCAAAAAGAGAGCATCAAGAAGCAAATTGAAAACACATTGAAGTCTACCCCACTTACTATGCAAAGGAATCTTGTGCACAAATGAATTCATGAAGAACAAAGTGACAAGCATAAGAGGATAAAACACGAGTAACTTCAAGATTCTCAACATAAAGAGGGGAAACTTAATATTATTAAGATGCATATAACCATGTTTCCCTCTCTCATAATAACTTTCAGTAGCATCATTAATGAAATCCACAATATACCCATCACTTAAAATATTCTTATCATGGCTCATATGTATAGAAGTATCATTAATTTTGGCATAAGAAGAGTTCTTCTCATTAATAGTAATTGGAGCAAGATTATTATCAAGAATTTGAACATGGTAAACAAGTTGCATATTAAGGGAATTTTTTTTGGTAATTCAATCATGACTATGACAAGTTTCATAAGGATAGTTATAACCTATATCATAGCATTCTTTATAATAATCATCAAATGTCGGAGGCACAGTGTCAACATAAGAAATAGAATAGTTATCTTTCACAGTCGGTTTATCTGTGACCATATCATCATTGTTATTAGAAGGAGATGTATCAAACACATAATGATCAGTAGCAAAAGGATTTTGAAACCCCTCTTCCCCAAGCTTAGAGCTTTCTATATCATTACGGGAGGAAGCATGGATAGCACTGATACTATGGCAATTATTATCATCATCATTTTCAGAATTAGTTTCCCAGAGATTTGCAATATCAAAAGTAGTGTGCTCATTCAAATCATGATCACTAATGTATGTAAAGGGCATAGGAAGATCATTGTATTCAGATTCATTATCATAATAATCATTAGGAGCAACATACTTACGGTTACCTAGCGTTATCTCATTCACGCGGGGATATGCCGTTACCTCTTTCTCATTATTCTCCTTCTTCTTCTTCTTCTTCTTCTTCTTCTTCTTCTTCTTCTTCGTTCCCTTCTTCTTCTTCTCCTCCTTCTCCTCGTTCCCTTCTTTAGGAGGAAGAGGCTTGAAGGGTGGCTTGTCCGCATAACCTGATTTACTTTCAGAAACAATAGAAGAAACTTGGGAGGATTCCTCCTTTTCATTAATTAGTTCAAAACACACAGCGGTCCTATCATATTTTGGCAAGGTGTCATCTTCTAAAATATTTTGTATGTAAGTATTTGTATGGCTATTATCAATGCAATAAGAAAAACACCCATGAAGGACATCATCAATATCAAGATCATTAATATCTAACAAAGAAATTTTCCTTGATAACTCCTCACACCACAAAAATAAAGTGAGTTCATCATGCTGATTAGGAGTAATTTCATCATCACAATACAAATTTGCAGCACTCATTGGGTTCAAATTATCATTGGTGGAGCATTGAAAATTAAAATGACCCACTTCATGGCAAACTTCACAAATAAAAGGATAGAGGGCACAAACTTTTTTACCAAGATCATCTAGAGCCCTAACCCACTTTCTAGTTTTTTCATTAATATGATGGATACAATATTCATCTTTGATTTGATTAATTCCACAAGGTCTATGCATTCCACAAAAATTAACATGCTTATAGGAAATAGCATTCTTAGGAGTTTGAGCATGCTTATTGCAATCATTAACAACAATTTCATCCTTCATGCAAGCCTCTTTAAAAGGTTCATGATACTTATCAAAATTCTTTTTAGGCAATTCAAAATGAGAAGCAAAGGCTTTATAAAGATTTGCAGCAACTTGAGAGTCAAGACCAAAAGTAGCACTCATATCTCGAAATTTATCAGTATCCTTAAAAGCTTCAATGCATTCATAGTCATAATTTATACCTGACTCTTCACCTTTGTTGTTCTCCCATCCTTCAGCATTCTCCTCAATCCGATCAAGAAGATCCCACCTAGCTTCAACCTCCTTGCTTGTGAAAGATCCCTCCGAACGAGGCATCCGGATAGTCCTTGTGTTGTCCCGAAAGCCTCGCATAAAAATTGTTAACAATAACATTACGGGGGAGCTCATGAATGGGACATTTGAGCATTACCGACTTCAATCTCCCCCACGCTTGAGAAATACTCTCTCCATCACGAGGATAAAAGTTATAAATGTAATTCCTATCAATATGCACTTCATGAGGAGGATAAAATTTAGAATAAAAGAGAGGTACAATTTCCTCCCAACCAAGAGAATGACTATTCTTCAACAATTTATACCAATGCGCCGCTTTACCGGACAGCGAAAAAGAGAATAGCTTCTTCCTCACTTCATCCATAGAGATACCTGCACACTTGAATAACCCGCATAATTCATGCAAAAAACAGTAAATGATCTCCAGGATGGACAGTTCCATCCCCTTCATAGCGGTTATCAATAACACGTTCAATAATTTTCATGGGTATCTTGAAAGCAGTACTTGCAGTAGGTGGATTTAAAATATCACAAGCATCATTAGAGTTATCGCATATGGGAGATAAAGCATTATCAGAACAAATTTTCTTCCCTAAGGATGGAAAGCTAAAAAGATCACAGAAACTAGCTTCCCCAAGCTTAGACTTATCCATAGCATTAGCAGTGATTGCGTTCATACTAATAACATTGCTACTAGCATGCAATTGAGGCTCCATAGGTTCTTTAATTTTCGCATCACACAATTCATGTCTTAACTTAGGAAATAAATTAAAAAGCTCATAGTTGTATTCCATTATGCCTTACTAGTGTAAAACAAGAAACAAAAAGATGCAATTGCAGGATCTAAAGGAAATAGCTTCGAGTACTTACAACGGCGAAAATAGCTTAGTAGCCGAGATCCGGAGTGTGAGTACCTTTTACCTTTCCTCCCCGGCAACGGCGCCAGAAAATAGCTTGATGTCTACGGGAACTTCTATTCTTGTAGACAGTGTTGGGCCTCCAAGAGCAGAGGTTTGTAGAACAGCAGCAAGTTTCCTTTAAGTGGATCACCCAAGGTTTATCGATCTCAGGGAGGAAGAGGTCAAAGATATCCCTCTCAAGCAACTCTGCGATCACAATGCAAGAAGTCTCTTGTGTCCCCAACACACCTAATAGGTGCACTAGTTCGGCGAAGAGATAGTGAGATGCAAGTAATATGGATGAGTATGAGTGGTAACAGCAATCTGAATAAAATATGGCAGCGAGTAAACATGCAACAAAACCAGTAAACAAACGGAGATTCGATGCTTGGAAGCAAGGCCTAGGGATCCCGCTTTCACTAGTGGACACTCTCAACAATGATCACATAATAGGACTACTCTACACCCTTTTGTTGGATGATGAACACCACTAACTGTGTAGGATTACACGAACCCTCAATGCCGGAGTTAACAAGATGCACAATATTCAATGTTCATATTTAAATAACCTTAGAGTGCAAGATAGATCAACACAATCACACCAAGAACTAACATAGCATGCACACTGTCAACATCACACTATGAAGGAGGCATAGATCACATCAATACTTACCATAGCAATAGTTAACTTCATAATCTACAAGAGATTACAATCATAACCCACGCCAAGTACTACACGATGCACACACTCGTCACCATTACACCGTGCGGGAGGAATAGACTACTTTAATAACATCACTAGAGTAGCACATAGATGATATTCAACTAGATCACATAAAGAGAGAGATGAACCACATAGCTACAGCGGAGCCCTCAGCCCCGGGGGTGGATTACTCCCTCCTCATCATGGAGACAACGATGGCGGTGAAGATGGCGGTGGAGACGGCGATGGAGATGACTCCGGGGGCAATTCCCCGTCCCGGCAGGGTGCCGGAACAGAGACTTCTGTCCCCCGAATTGGAGTTTCGCGATGTGGCGGCGCCCCTGGAGTCTTTCTGGAGTTTTCATCAAGAGGTACTGCGTTTTTAGGTCGAAAGGGCTTAAATAGGCGAAGAGACGGAGTCGGAGGCGCCACGGGGCCTCCTCCCCATAGGCCGGCGCGGCCAGGGTGGAGCCCGTGCGGCCCTGTCGTGTGGGGCCCCCTGGCTCGCCTCCGACTCTCCTTCGGTGTTCTGGGGCCTTCCGGGAAAAATAGGATGTTTGGTCTTCGTTTCGTCGAATTCCGAGAATATTGTCCGAACAGCCTTTCTGGAACCAAAAACAGCAGAAAACAGGAACTGGCACTGTGGCATCTTGTTAATAGGTTAGTTCCGGAAAACGCATAAAAATGATATAAAGTGTGAACAAAACATGTAGGTATTGTCATAAAACAAGCATGGAACATCAAAAATTATAGATACGTTGGAGACGTATCAGGTACCTCTATGCCGCCTGTACAAAGGTCTAAGGAGAAAGCTCGCATTGGATTTCTCGCTTTTGATTATTCTCAACTTAGACATCCATACCGGGACAACATAGACAACAGATAACGGACTCCTCTTTAATGCATAAGCATTCAACAACAGTTAAAATTCTCATAAGAGATTGAGGATTGGTTGTCCACACTGAAACTTCCACCATGAATCATGGCTTTAGTTAGCGGCCCAATGTTCTTCTCTAACAAGTATGCATACTCAAACCATTTGATCATGAAAATCACTCTTACTTCGGACAAGACGAACATGCATAGCAACTCACATGATATTCAACAAAGGTAAAGTTGATGGCGCCCCAGAAACATGGTTACCGCTCAACAAGCAACTTATTAAGAAATAAGACACATAAGTACATATTCTTCACCAGGATAGTTTTTAAGCTATTTGTCCCATGAGCTATATATTGCAAAGGTAAAGAATAGAAATTTTAAAGGTAGCACTGATACGTCCCAAACGTATCTATAATTTCTTATGTTCCATGCTACTTTTATGATGATACTCACATGTTTTATACACATTATATGTCATTATTATGCATTTTCCGGCACTAACGTATTGACGAGATGCCGAATAGCCAGTTGTTGTTTTCCGCTGTTTTTGGTTTCAGAAATCCTAGTAAGGAAATATTCTCGGAATTGGACGAACTCAACGCCCAGGGTCCTATTTTTGCACGAAGCTTCCAGAAGACCGGAGGGGAGATGATGTGGGGCCACGGGGCGCCGCCACACTAGGGCGGCACGGCCCTAGCGTGTGGGGCCCCCGTGACTCTCCCGACTCCGCCCTTCCGCCTACTTAAAGCCTTCGTCGCGAAACCCCCAGTACCGAGAGCCACGATACGGAAAACCTTCCAGAGACGCCGCCGCCGCCAATCCCATCTCGGGGGATTCAGGAGATCGCCTCCGGCACCCTGCCGGAGAGGGGAATCATCTCCCGGAGGTCTCTTCATCGCCATGATCGCCTCCGGATCGATGTGTGAGTAGTTCACCCCTGGACTATGGGTCCATAGCAGTAGCTAGATGGTCGTCTTCTCCCCATTGTGCTATCATGTTAGATCTTGTGAGCTGCCTATCATGATCAAGATCATCTATTTGTAATCCTTCATGTTGTGTTTGTTGGGATCCAATGAATATTGAATACTATGTCAAGTTGATTATCAATCTATCATATATGTTATTTATGTTCTTGCATGCTCTCCGTTGCTAGTAGAGGCTCGGCCAAGTTGATACTTGTGACTCCAAGAGGGAGTATTTATGCTCGATAGTGGGTTCATGCCTCCATTAAATCTGGGACGAGTGACAGAAAGTTCTAAGGTTGTGGATGTGCTTGTTGCCACTAGGGATAAAACATCGATGCTTTGTCTAAGGATATTTGTGTTGATTACATTACGCACCATACTTAATGCAATTGTCCGTTGTTTACAACTTAATACCGGAGGGGGTTCGGATGATAACCCGAAGGTGGACTTTTTAGGCATAGATGCATGCTTGGATAGCGGTCTATGTACTTTGTCGTAATGCCCCGATTAAATCTCATAGTACTCATCATGATATATGTATGTGCATTGTTATGCCTTCTTTATTTGTCAATTGCCCAACCGTAATTTGTTCACCCAACATCCGCTATCTTATGGGAGAGACACCGCTAGTGATATGTGGACCCCGGTCCTATTCTTTACACCTGAAATACAAACTGCCGCAATTGTTCTTTACTCGTTCTTCGCAAACAACCATCATTATCCACACTATACATCTAATCCTTTGTTTACAAGCAAGCCGGTGAGATTGACAACCTCGCCGTTACGTTGGGGCAAAGTTCTGTGATTGTGTTGAGCAGGTTCCACGTTGGCGCCGGAATCCCCGGTGTTGCGCCGCACTACACTCCTCCGCCATCAACCTTCAACGTGCTTCTTGGCTCCTCCTGGTTCGATAAACCTTGGTTTCTTTCTGAGGGAAAACTTGCTACTGTGCGCATCACACCTTCCTCTTGGGGTTCCCAACGGACGTGTCAACTACACGCATCAAGCATTTTTTCTGCCGCCGTTGCCGGAGAGATCAAGACAGGCTGCAAGGGGAGTCTCCACTTCCAATCTCTTTACTTTGTTTTTGTCTTGCTTTACTTTACTTTATTTACTACTTTGTTTGCTGCATTATATTAAAATACAAAAAAATTAGTTGCTAGCTTTACTTTATTTACTGTCTTGTTCTCTATATCAAAAACACAAAAAAATTAGTTAATTGCATTTACTTTATTTACCTTTAGTTTATTTCATCATGTTTCCTCCTAAGTTCACTCGAAAGACATACCGGTAGGACGTGGGTCTATAATTGGGAGAGATAATATAGAAGATTTTTTCACTCATGTTAGTACCGTTGAAGATTTTGAAGATAGACACTTGGTAGAACTTGCTCCTACTTATGAAATTGTTGTTGCTTCTTTAGTACACATGTTGGAAACTAAATTTGTTAATCTCAATCCTATAATCCAACACATGTTTCTCACACTCGGTGATATGGAAGAAGGGGAAAAGAAAGATTTTGTTTTAGAAACCCTTCTTAAAGAATTTGGTGGTGTAGCAAGAGAGGCTAGAAAGGTCTTTACTAAATACAATATGCTTGGCTCTTATACCAATTTTGTTAGTATCCTCGAAAATATGGACATGGAGAGAGTAAGGTACACTAATAATATTAATGATGGTGGGGAGATTAAGACAACAATACCTTGTAAGCTCCTGGGAATGAATGACGCTCTAGAAAATAACTATAGTTGACTTGTCCCTGAAAATTTGTTTGACGAGGATAGCAAACCTAAGAATAATGAAAAGGGAGCCTCTGAAACTCACATAGATAAGATAAAATGCATAGTTGAGAAAACTCCCAACACCTATGTTGATGCTTCGTCTCTTGATGTTACTTGACACACTTTCTGCGCCTAGCTGAAAGGCGTTAAAGAAAAGCGCTTATGGGAGACAACCCATCATTTTACTTCTGCACTTTATTTTATATTTGAGTCTTGGAAGTTGTTTACTACTGTAGCAACGAGAGTGGATTTTGTACACCCACGCATGGGTGTGGGTGTTTCCGTCACCGTCCATTGTGCTTTGAGATTCGGATAAAAAGAGGAGAGAGAAAGGAATCTTTCCATCTACCATGGTGGGCACGAATCTCAAGGAATAAATGGACGGTGATGGAAACACCCACACCCATGCGTGGGTGTACAAAAGTATTTCCGCTGTAGCAACCTCTCCTTATCTTTATTTTATTGCATTGTTGTGCCAAGTAAAGTCTTTGATAGTAAAGCCAATGCTAGATTTGGATTACTGCGCAGGAACAGATTTCTTGCTGTCACGAATTTGGGCAGTAGTCGCTGTAGAAAAATCAAAAAAACCAGCCAATTTACGTGCGTGATCCTCAGATATGTACGCAACTTTCATTCAATTTGGGCGTTTTCATCTGAGCAAGTCTGGTGCCACTTTAAAATTCGTCTTTACGAACTATTCTGTTTTGACAGATTCTGCCTTTTATTTCGCATTGCCTCGTTTTGCTATGTTAGATGGATTTCTTTGTTCCATTAACTTTCAGTAGCTTTGTCAAATGTCCGAAGTGTTAAGAATGATTATGTCACCTCTGAATATATGAATTATGCACTGACCCTCTAATGAGTTTGTTTCGAGTTTGGTGTGGAGGAAGTTTTCAAGGATCAAGAGAGGGGGATGATACAATATGATCAAGAAGAGTGAAAAGTCAAAGCTTGGGGATTCCCCCGTGGTTCATCCCTGCATATTTTAAGAAGACTCAAGCATCTAAGCTTGGGGATTCCCAAGGCATCCCTTCTTCATCGACAACTTATCAGGTTCCTCTAGTGAAACTATATTTTTATTCCGTCACATCTTATGTGCTTTACTTGGAGCGTCTGTTTGTTTTTATTTTTGTTTTTGTTTGAATAAATCGGATCCTAGCATTCTTTGTTTGGGAGAGAGACACGCTCCGCTGTTTCGTATGAACACATGTGTTCTTAGCTTCATCTTTAATGTTCATTGCGAAAGTTGAACTATTTCATTCATTGTTATATGGTTGGAAACGGAAAATGCCGCATGTGGTAAATGGTTTAATGTCTTGAATAATGTGATACTTGGCAATTGTTGTGCTCATATAGATCATGTTTAAGCTCTTGCATCATGTACCTTGTACTCATTAATGAATAACTACATAGAGCTTGTTAAAATTTGGTTTGCATGATTGATCTCTAGAGTCTAGATATTTTCTCGGTTGAGGTGTCCGAACAACAAGGAGACAATGTAAAGTCTTATAATAGCTACAATATGTTCATATGTGAGCTTTTCTGCACCTTTTATACTTGAGTTTGCTTCAAACAACCTTGCTAGCCCAGCCTTGTATTGAGAGGAATTCTTCTCGTGCATCCAAATCCTTGAGCCAAATACTATGCCATTTGTGTCCACCATACCTACCTACCACATGGTATTTCTCCGCCATTCCAAAGTACATTACTTGAGTGCTACCTTTAAAATTTCTATTCTTTGCCTTTGCAATATATAGCTCATGGGACAAATAGCTTAAAAACTATCGTGGTGAAGAATATGTACTTATGTGTCTTATTTCTTAATAAGTTGCTTGTTGAGCGGTAACCATGTTTTCTGGGGACGCCATCAACTCTTTTACCTTTGTTGAATATCATGTGAGTTGCTATGCATGTTCATCTTGTCCGAAGTAAGGGTGGTTTTCACAATCAAATGGTTTGAGTATGCATACTGTTAGAGAAGAACATTGGGCCGCTAACTAAAGCCATGATTCATGGTGGAAGTTTCAAGTGTGGACAGCTAATCCTCAATCTCTTATGAGAATAATAACTGTTGTTGAATGCTTATGCATTAAAGAGGAGTCCATTATCTCGTTGTCTATGTTGTCCCGGTATGGATGTCTAAGTTGAGAATAATCAAAAGCGAGAAATCCAATGCGAGCTTTCTCCTTAGACCTTTGTACATGCGGCATAGAGGTACCCCTTTGTGACACTTGGTTGAAACATATGCTATGCAATGATAATCCGTGTTAACCCAAGCTAATTAGGACAAGGTGCGAGCACTATTAGTATACTATGCATGAGGCTTGCAACTTATAAGACGTCTTATACATAACACATATGCTTTATTACTACCGTTGACAAAATTGTTTCTTGTTTTCAAAACGAAAAGCTCTAGCACAAATATAGTAATCAATGCTTCCCTCTGCGAAGGGCCTATCTTTTACTTTATTGTTGAGTCGGCTTGCCTATTCTTTCTATCCCGTAAGCAAACACTTGTATCAACTGTGTGCATTGATTCTTACATGTTTACTTATTGCACTTGTTATATTGCTTTGTGTTGACAATTATCCATGAGATATACATGTTGAAGTTGAAAGCAACCGCTGAAACTTTATCTTCCTTTGTGTTGCTTCAATGCTTTTACTTCGAATTTATTGCTTTATGAGTAACTCTTATGCAAGTCTTATTGATGCTTGTCTTGAAAGTATTATTCATGAAAAGTCTTTGCTATATGATTCATTTGTTTACTCATTATCTTCATCATTGCTTCGAATCGCTGCATTCATCCCATATGCTTTACAATAGTATGATCAAGATTATGATAGCATGTCACTTCAGAAATTATCTTTGTTATCGTTTACCTACTCGAGGGCGAGTAGGAACTAAGCTTGGGGATGCTTGATACGTCCCAAACGTATCTATAATTTCTAATGTTCCATGCTACTTTTATGATGATACTCACATGTTTTATACACATTATATGTCATTATTATGCATTTTCCGGCACTAACCTATTGACGAGATGCCGAAGAGCCGATTGTCGTTGTCTGCTGGTTTTGGTTTCAGAAATCCTAGTAAGGAAATATTCTCGGAATTGGACGAAATCAACGCCCAGGGTCCTATTTTTGCACGAAGCTTGCAGAAGACCGGAGGGGAGACGAAGTGGGGCCACGGGGCGCCGCCACACTAGGGCGGCGTGGCCTAGAGGGGGCCCGCACGGCCCTAGCATGTGGGGCCCCCGTGACTCTCCCGACTCCGCCCTTCCGCCTACTTAAGGCCTTCGTCGCGAAACCCGTAGTACCGAGAGCCACGATACTGAAAACCTTCCAGAGATGCCGCCGCCGCCAATCCCATCTCGGGGGATTCAGGAGATCGCCTCCGGCATCCTGCCGGAGAGGGGAATCATCTCCCGGAGGTCTCTTCATCGCCATGATCGCCTCCGGATCGATGTGTGAGTAGTTCACCCCTGGACTATGGGTCCATAGCAGTAGCTAGATGGTCGTCTTCTCCCCATTGTGCTATCATGTTAGATCTTGTGAGCTTCCTATCATGATCAAGATCATCTATTTGTAATCCTTCATGTTGTGTTTGTTGGGATCCGATGAATATTGAATACTATGTCAAGTTGATTATCAATCTATCATATATGTTATTTATGTTCTTGCATGCTCTCTGTTGCTAGTAGAGGCTCCGGCCAAGTTGATACTTGTGACTCCAAGAGGGAGTATTTATGCTCGATAGTGGGTTCATGCCTCCATTAAATCCGAGACAGTGATGGAAAGTTCTAAGGTTGTGGATGTGCTGTTGCCACTAGGGATAAAACATCGATGCTTTGTCTAAGGATATTTGTGTTGATTACATTACGCACCATACTTAATGCAATTGTATGTTGTTTACAACTTAATATCGGAGGGGTTCGGATGATAACTCGAAGGTGGACTTTAGGCATAGATGCATGCTGGATAGCGGTCTATGTACTTTGTCGTAATGCCCCGATTAAATCTCATAGTACTCATCATGATATATGTATGTGCATTGTTATGCCTTCTTTATTTGTCAATTGCCCAACTGTAATTTGTTCACCCAACATCTGCTATCTTATGGGAGAGACACCGCTAGTGATCCGTGGACCCCGGTCCTATTCTTTACATCCGAAATACAAACTGCTGCAATTGTTCTTTACTGTTCTTCGCAAACAACCATCATCATCCACACTATACATCTAATCCTTTGTTTACAACAAGCCGGTGAGATTGACAACCTCGTTGTTACGTTGGGGCAAAGTTCTGTGATTGTGTTGAGCAGGTTCCACGTTGGTGATGCGTGTAGTTGACACGTCCGTTGGGAACCCCAAGAGGAAGGTGTGATGCGCACAGCGGCAAGTTTCCTCAGTAAGAAACCAAGGTTTAATCGAACCAGTAGGAGTCAAGAAGCACGTTGAAGGTTGATGGCGGCGGGATGTAGTGCGGCGCAACACCGGAGATTCCGGCGCCAACGTGGAACCCGCACAACACAACCAAAGTACTTTGCCCCAACGAAACAGTGAGGTTGTCAATCTCACCGGCTTGCTCGTAACAAAGGATTAACCGTATTGTGTGGAAGATGATTGTTTGCAGAAAATAGTAAAACAAGTATTGCAAGTAGATTGTATGCGATGTAAAGAATAGGACCGGGGTCCACAGCTCACTAGAGGTGTCTCTCCCATAAGATAAAAGCATGTTGGGTGAACAAATTACAGTCGGGCAATTGACAAATAGAGAGGGCATAACAATGCACATACATGTCATGATAAATATAGTGAGATTTAATTGGGCATTACGACAAAGTACATAGACCGCTGTCCAAACATGCATCTATGCCTAAAAAGTCCACCTTCAGGTTATCATCCGAACCCCTTCCAAGCATTAAGTTGCAAAACAACGGACAATTGCATTAAGTATGGTGCGTAATGTAATCAATAACTACTTCCTTAGACATAGCATCAATGTTTTATCCCTAGTGGCAACAAGCACATCCACAACCTTAGAACCTTCCGGCACCGTCCCGCATTCAATGGAGGCATGAACCCACTATCGAGCATAAGTACTCCCTCTTGGAGTTAAGAGCAAAAACTTGGCCGCAGCCTCTACTAATAACGGAGAGCATGCAAGATCTTAAACAACACATAGGTAATAACTTGATAATTAACATAACATAGTATTCTCTATCCATCGGATCCCGACAAACACAACATATAGTATTACAGATAGATGATCTTGATCATGTTAGGCAGCTCACAAGATCCAACAATGAAGCACAATGAGGAGAAGACAACCATCTAGCTACCGCTATGGACCCATAGTCCAGGGGTGAACTACTCACTCATCACTCCGGAGGCGACCATGGCGGTGAAGAGTCCTCCGGGAGATGAATCCCCTCTCCGGCAGGGTGCCGGAGGAGATCTCCGTAATCCCCCGAGATGGGATTGGCGACGGCGGCGTCTCGCAAGGTTTTCCGTATCGTGGCTCTCGGCACCGGGGGTTTCGCGACGGAGGCTATTTGTAGGCGGAAGGGCAGGTAAAGAGGCGGCACGAGGGGCCCACACCATAGGTCGGCGCGGCCAGGGCCTCGGGCCGCGCCGCCCGGTGTGTCGCCACCTCGTGGCCCCACTTCGACTCTCCTTCGGTCTTCCGGAAGCTTCGTGGCAAAATAGGACCCCGGGCGTTGATTTCGTCCAATTCCGAGAATATTTCGTTACTAGGATTTCTGAAACCAAAAACAGCAGAAAACAAAGAATCGGCTCTTCGGCATCTTGTTAATAGGTTAGTTCCGTAAAATGCACGAATATGACATAAAGTGTGCATAAAACATGTAGATATCATCAATAATGTGGCATGGAACATAAGAAATTATCGATACGTCGGAGATGTATCAGCATCCCCAAACTTAGTTCTGCTCGTCCCCAGCAGGTAAAACGATAACAAAGATAATTTCTGAAGTGACATGCCATCATAACCTTGATCATACTATTTGTAAACATATGTAATGAATGCAGCGATCAAAACAATGGTAATGACATGAGTAAACAAGTGAATCATAAAGCAAAGACTTTTCATGAATAGTACTTCAAGACAAGCATCAATAAGTCTTGCATAAGAGTTAACTCATAAAGCAATAAATCAAAGTAGGTATTGAAGCAACACAAAGGAAGATTAAGTTTCAGCGGTTGCTTTCAACTTGTAACATGTATATCTCATGGATAATTGTCAACATAGAGTAATATAACAAGTGCAATATGCAAGTATGTAGGAATCAATGCATTGTTCACACAAGTGTTTGCTTCTTGAGGTGGAGAGAAATAGGTGAACTGACTCAACATAAAAGTAAAAAGTATGGTCCTTCAAAGAGGAAAGCATCGATTGCTATATTTGTGCTAGAGCTTTTATTTTGAAAACATGAAACAATTTTGTCAACGGTAGTAATAAAGCATATGAGTTATGTAAATTATATCTTACAAGTTGCAAGCCTCATGCATAGTATACTAATAGTGCCCGCACCTTGTCCTAATTAGCTTGGACTACCGGATCATCGCAATACACATGTTTTAACCAAGTGTCACAATGGGGTACCTCCATGCCGCCCGTACAAAGGTCTAAGGAGAAAGCTCGCATTTTGGATTTCTCGCTTTTGATTATTCTCAACTTAGACATCCATACCGGGACAACATGGACAACAGATAATGGACTCCTCTTTAATGCATAAGCATGTGGCAACAATTATTATTCTCATATGAGATTGAGGATATATGTCCAAAACTGAAACTTCCACCATGAATCATGGCTTTAGTTAGCGGCCCAATGTTCTTCTCTAACAATATGCATGCTCCAACCATTAAGGTGGTAGATCTCTCTTACTTCGTACAAGACGGACATGCATAGCAACTCACATGATATTCAACAAAGAATAGTTGATGGCGTCCCCGTAAACATGGTTATCGCACAACAAGCAACTTAATAAGAGATAAAGTGCATAAGTACATATTCAATACCACAATAGTTTTTAAGCTATTTGTCCCATGAGCTATATATTGCAAAGGTGAATGATGGAAATTTAAAGGTAGCACTCAAGCAATTTACTTTGGAATGGCGGAGAAATACCATGTAGTAGGTAGGTATGGTGGACACAAATGGCATAATGGTTGGCTCAAGGATTTTGGATGCATGAGAAGTATTCCCTCTCGATACAAGGTTTAGGCTAGCAAGGTTATTTGAAACAAACACAAGGATGAACCGGTGCAGCAAAACTCACATAAAAGACATATTGTAAACATTATAAGACTCTACACCGTCTTCCTTGTTGTTCAAAACTCAATACTAGAAATTATCTAGACTTTAGAGAAACCAAATATGCAAACCAAATTAGCAAGCTCTATGTGTTTCTTCATTAATGGGTGCAAAGTATATGATGCAAGAGCTTAAACATGAGCACAACAATTGCCAAGTATCAAATTATCCAAGACTTTTTAGAATTACTACATGTAGCATTTTCCAATTCCAACCATATAACAATTTAACGAAGAAGAAACTTCACCATGAATATTATGAGTAAAGCCTAAGGACATACTTGTCCATATGCAACAGCGGAGCGTGTCTCTCTCCCACACAGTGAATGCTAGGATCCATTTTATTCAAACAAAAACAAAAAACAAAAACAAACCGACGCTCCAAGCAAAGTACATAAGATGTGACGGAATAAAAATATAGTTTCAGGGGAGGAACCTCGATAATGTTGTCGATGAAGAAGGGGATGCCTTGGGCATCCCCAAGCTTAGACGCTTGAGTCTTCTTAGAATATGCAGGGGTGAACCACCGGGGCATCCCCAAGCTTAGAGCTTTCACTCTCCTTGATCATATTGTATCATACTCCTCTCTTGATCCTTGAAAACTTCCTCCACACCAAACTCGAAACAACTCATTAGAGGGTTGGTGGACAATAAAAATTAACATGTTCAGAGGTGACACAATCATTCTTAACACTTATGGACATTGCATAAAGCTACTGGACATTAATGGATCAAAGAAATTCATCCAACATAGCAAAAGAGGCAATGCGAAATAAAAGGCAGAATCTGTCAAAACAGAACAGTCCGTAAAGATGGATTTTATTGAGGCACCAGACTTGCTCAAATGAAAATGCCCAAATTGAATGAAAGTTGCGTACATATCTGAGGATCACTCACGTAAATTGGCATAATTTTCTGAGTTACCTACAGAGAATTAGACCCAGATTTGTGACAGCAAAGAAATCTGTTTCTGCGCAGTAATCCAAATCTAGTATTCACTTTACTATCAAAGACTTTACTTGGCACAACAAAACATAAAACTAAGATAAGGAGAGGTTGCTACAGTAGTAAACAACTTCCAAGACTCAAATATAAAACAAAAATACTGTAGTAAAAACATGGGTTGTCTCCCATAAGCGCTTTTCTTTAACGCCTTTCAGCTAGGCGCAGAAAGTGTAAATCAAGTAACATCGAGAGATGATGAATCTTCAGCGGGGTTTGGAGTTTTCTCAACCATGCATAGTATATCGGATACATAAGTTTCAGCGGGTCCCTTTTCATTAGTCTTGGGCTTGCTACTCTCATCAAACAAATTTTCAGGAACAAGCCAAGCATAGTTATTTTCTAGCGCTTCATTCATTGCTAGGAGCTTACATGGTATTGGTGCTTTGATCTCCCCACCATCATTAATATTATTAGTGTACCTTACTCTCTCCATGTCCATCTTTTCAAGGATACTAGCAAAATTAGTATAAGAACCAAGCATCTTATATTTACTAAAGACCTTTCTAGCCTCTCTTGCTAAACCAACAAATTCTCTAAGAAGGGTTTCTAAAACAAAATCTTTCTTTTCCCCTTCTTCCATATCACCAAGTGTAAGAAACATGTGTTGGATTATAGGATTGAGATTAACAAATTTAGTTTCCAACATGCGAACTAAAGCAGCAGCAGCAATTTCATAAGTAGGAGCAAGTTCTACCAACTGTCTATCTTCAAAATCTTCAACGGTACTAACATGATTGAAAAATTCTTCTATATTGTTTCTCCCAACTATAGACCCACGTCCTACCGGTATGTATTTTACGGTAAAATTAAAAGGAAACATGTTGAAATAAGTAAAGCAAATGCAAGTAACTAATTTTTTTTGTGTTTTTGATATAGAGTGCAAGACAGTAAATAAAGTAAAACTAGCAACTAATTTTTTTTTGTTTTAATATAATGCAGCAAAAACAAAGTAAAGAGATTGGGAAGTGGAGACTCCCCTTGCAGCGTGTCTTGATCTCCCCGGCAACGGCTCCAGAAATTTGCTTGATGCGTGTAGTTGACACGTCCGTTGGGAACCCCAAGAGGAAGGTGTGATGCGCACAGCGGCAAGTTTCCCTCAGTAAGAAACCAAGGTTTAATCGAACCAGTAGGAGTCAAGAAGCACGTTGAAGGTTGATGGCGGCGGGATGTAGTGCGGCGCAACACCAGAGATTCCGGCGCCAACGTGGAACCTGCACAACACAACCAAAGTACTTTGCCCAAACGAAACAGTGAGGTTGTCAATCTCACCGGCTTGCTGTAACAAAGGATTAACCGTATTGTGTGGAAGATGATTGTTTGCAGAAAATAGTAAAATAAGTATTGAAGTAAATTGTATGCGATGTAAAGAATAGGACCGGGGTCCACAGTTCACTAGAGGTGTCTCTCCCATAAGATAAAAGCATGTTGGGTGAACAAATTACAGTCGGGCAATTGACAAATAGAGAGGGCATAACAATGCACATACATGTCATGATAAATATAGTGAGATTTAATTGGGCATTACGACAAAGTACATAGACCGCTATCAAGCATGCATCTATGCCTAAAAAGTCCACCTTCAGGTTATCATCCGAACCCCTTCCAGTATTAAGTTGCAAAACAACAGACAATTGCATTAAGTATGGTGCGTAATGTAATCAATAACTACATCCTTAGACATAGCATCAATGTTTTATCCCTAGTGGCAACAAGCACATCCACAACCTTAGAACCTTCCGGCATCGTCCCGCATTCAATGGAGGCATGAACCCACTATCGAGCATAACTACTCCCTCTTGGAGTTAAGAGCAAAAACTTGGCCAGAGCCTCTACTAATAACGGAGAGCATGCAAGATCTTAAACAACACATAGGTAATAACTTGATAATTAACATAACATAGTATTCTCTATCCACCGGATCCCGACAAACACAACATATAGTATTACAGATAGATGATCTTGATCATGTTAGGCAGCTCACAAGATCCAACAATGAAGCACAATGAGGAGAAGACAACCATCTAGCTACTGCTATGGACCCATAGTCCAGGGGTGAACTACTCACTCATCACTCCGGAGGCGACCATGGCGGTGAAGAGTCCTCCGGAGATGAATCCCCTCTCCGTCGTGGTGCCGGAGGAGATCTCCGAATCCCCCGAGATGGGATTGGCGGCGGCGGCGTCTCGCAAGGTTTTCCGTATCGTGGCTCTCGGCATCGGGGGTTTCGCGACGGATGCTATTTGTAGGCGGAAGGGCAGGTGAAGAGGCGGCACGAGGGGCCCACACCATAGGTCGGCGCGGCCGGGCCCGGGCCGCGCCGCCCGGTGTGTCGCCACCTCGTGGCCCCACTTCGACTCTCCTTCGGTCTTCTGGAAGCTTCGTGGCAAAATAGGACCCTGGGCGTTGATTTCGTCCAATTCCGAGAATATTTCGTTACTAGGATTTCTGAAACCAAAAACAGCAGAAAATAGCAACTGGCTCTTCGGCATCTTGTTAATAGGTTAGTTCCAGAAAATGCACGAATATGACATAAAGTGTGCATAAAACATGTAGATATCATCAATAATGTGGCATGGAACATAAGAAATTATCGATACGTCGGAGACGTATCAGCGCCGGAATCCCTGGTGTTGCGCCGCACTACACTCCTCCGCCATCAACCTTCAACGTGCTTCTTGGCTCCTCCTGGTTCGATAAACCTTGGTTTCTTTCTGAGGGAAAACTTGCTACTGTGCGCATCACACCTTCCTCTTGGGGTTCCCAACGGACGTTTCAACTACACGCATCAAGCACTCAAGTAATTTACTTTGGAATGGCGGAGAAATACCATGTGGTAGGTAGGTATGGTGGACACAAATGGCATGGTTATTGGCTCAAGGATTTGGATGCACGAGAAGAATTCCCTCTCAATACAAGGCTAGGCTAGCAAGGTTGTTTGAAGCAAACTCAAGTATAAAAGGTGCAGCAAAGCTCACATATGAACATATTGTAACTATTATAAGACTTTACATTGTCTCCTTGTTGTTCAAACACCTCAACCAGTAAAATATCTAGACTCTAGAGATCAATCATGCAAACCAAATTTTAACAAGCTCTATGTAGTTATTCATTAATGGGTACAAGGTACATGATGCAAGAGCTTAAACATGATCTATATGAGCACACCAATTGTCAAGTATCACATTATTCAAGACATTAAACCATTTACCACATGCGGCATTTTCCGTTTCCAACCATATAACAATGAATGAAGTAGTTCAAATTTCGCAATGAACATTAAAGATAAAGCTAAGCTAAGAACATATGTGTTCATACGAAACAGCGGAGCGTGTCTCTCTCCCAAACAAAGAATGCTAGGATCCGATTTTATTCAAAAAAAACAAAAATAAAAACAAACAGACGCTCCATGTAAAGCACATAAGATGTGACGGAATAAAAATATAGTTTCACTATAGGAACCTGATAAGTGTTCGATGAAGAAGGGATGCCTTGGGCATCCCCAAGCTTAGACGCTTGAGTCTTCTTAAAATATGCAGGGATGAACCACGGGGGTATCCCCAAGCTTTGACTTTTCACTCTTCTTGATCATATTGTATCATCCTCCTCTCTTGACCCTTGAAAACTTCCTCCACACCAAACTTGAAACAAACTCATTAGAGGGTCAGTGCATAATTCATATATTCAGAGGTGACATAATCATTCTTAACACTTCTGGACATTGCACAAAGCTACTGAAAGTTAATGGAACAAAGAAATCCATCAAACATAGCAAAAGAGGCAATGCGAAATAAAAAGAAGAATCTGTCAAAACAGAACAGTTTGTAAAGACGAATTTTAAAGTGGCACCAGACTTGCTCATATGAAAATGCCCAAATTTAATGAAAGTTGCGTACATATCTGAGGATCACGCACGTAAATTGGCAGATTATTTTAATTTTTCTACAGAGACTACTGCTCAAATTCGTGACAGCAAGAAATCTATTCCTGCGCAGTAATCCAAATCTAGTATTGGCTTTACTATCAAAGACTTTACTTGGCACAACAATGCAATAAAATAAAGATAAGGAGAGTTTGCTACAGTAGTAAACAACTTCCAAGACTCAAATATAAAATAAAGTGCAGAAGTAAAATAATGGGTTGTCTCCCATAAGCGCTTTTCTTTAACGCCTTTCAGCTAGGCGCAGAAAGTGTGTATCAAGTGTTGTCGATAGGTGAAGAATCAACATAGGTGTTGGGAGTTTTCTCAACTATGCATTTTATCTTATCTATGTGAGTTTCAGAGGCTCCCTTTTCATTATTCTTAGGTTTGCTATCCTCGTCAAACAAATTTTCAGGTACAAGCCAACCATAGTTATTTTCTAGAGCGTCGCTCATTCCTAGGAGCTTACAAGGTATTGTTGTCTTGATCTCCCCACCATCATTAATATTATTAGTGTACCTTACTCTCTCCATGTCCATCTTTTCAAGGATACTAACAAAATTGGTATAAGAGCCAAGCATATTGTATTTAATAAAGACCTTTCTAGCCTCTCTTGCTACACCACCAAATTCTTTAAGAAGGGTTTCTAAGACAAAATCTTTCTTTTCTCCCTCTTCCATATCACCGAGTGTAAGAAACATGTCTTGGATTATAGGATTGAGATTAACAAATTTAGTTCCAACATGTGTACTAAAGAAGCAACATCAATTTCATAAGTAGGAGCAAGTTCTACCAAGTGTCTATCTTCAAAATCTCCAGCGGTACTAACATGAGTGAAAAAATCTTCTATATTATCTCTCCCAATTATAGACCCTCGTCCTACCGGTATGTCTTTCAGAGTGAACTTAGGAGGAAACATGATGAAATAAACTAAAGGTAAATAAAGTAAATGCAAGTAACTAATTTTTGTGTGTTTTTGACATGGAGAACAAGACAGTAAATAAAGTAAAACTAGCAACTAATTTTTTTGTGTTTTTTATATAAGAAGCAAACAAAGCAGTAAATAAAATAAAGTAAAGCAAGACAAAAACAAAGTAAAGAGATTGGAAGTGAAGGCTCCCCTTGTAGCGTGTCTTGATCTCTCCGGCAACGGCGCCAGAAAACAGTCTTGATGCACGTAGATGAAACGTCCGTTGGGAACCCCAACAGGAAGGTGTGATGCGCACAGCAGCAAGTTTCCCTCAGTAAGAAACCAAGGTTATCGAACCAGTAGGAGCCAAGAAGCACGTTGAAGGTTGATGGCGGAGGAGTGTAGTGCGGCGCAACACCAGGTATTCCGGCGCCAACGTGGAACCTGCACAACACAATCACAGAACTTTGCCCCAACGTAACAGTGAGGTTGTCAATCTCACCGGCTTGATGTAAACAAAGGATTAGATGTATAGTGTGGATGATGATGGTTGTTTGCGAAGAACAGTAAAGAACAATTGCAGTAGATTGTATTTCAGATGTAAAGAATAGGACCGGGGTCCACAGATCACTAGTGGTGTCTCTCCCATAAGATAGCAGATGTTGGGTGAACAAATTACAGTTGGGCAATTGACAAATAAAGAAGGCATAACAATGCACATACATATATCATGATGAGTACTATGAGATTTAATCAGGGCATTACAACAAAGTACATAGACCGCTATCCAGCATGCATCTATGCCTAAAAAGTCCACTTTCGGGTTATCATCCGAACCCCTTCCAAGTATTAAGTTGTAAACAATCAGACAATTGCATTAAGTATGGTGCGTAATGTAATCAACACAAATATCCTTAGACAAGGCATCGATGTTTTATCCCTAGTGGCAACAGCACGTCCACAACCTTAGAACTTTCTGTCACTGTCCCAGATTTAATGGAGGCATGAACCCACTATCGAGCATAAATACTCCCTCTTGGAGTCACAAGTATCAACTTGGCCAGAGCCTCTACTAGCAACGGAGAGCATGCAAGAACATAAATAACATATATGATAGATTGATAATCAACTTGACATAGTATTCAATATTCATCGGATCCCAACAAACACAACATATAGAATTACAAATAGATGATCTTGATCATGATAGGCAGCTCACAAGATCGAACATGATAGCACAATGAGGAGAATACGACCATCTAGCTACTTCTATGGACCCATAGTCCAGGGGTGAACTACTCACACATCGATCCGGAGGCGATCATGGCGATGAAGAGACCTCCAGGAGATGATTTTCCTCTCCGGCAGGGTGCCGGAGGCGATCTCCTGAATCCTCCGAGATGGGATTGGCGGCGGCGGCGTCTCTGGAAGGTTTTCCGTATCGTGGCTCTCGGTACTGGGCGTTTCGCGACGAAGGCTTTAAGTAGGCGGAAGGGCAGGTCAAGAGGTTCCACGGGGGCCCCACACAACAGGGCCGCGCGGGCCCCCTGTTGGCCGCGCCGCCCTGTTGTGGCGGCGCCTTGTGGCCCCACTTCGTCTCTCCCTCGGACTTCTGGAAGCTTTGTGCAAAATAGGACCCTGAGCGTTGATTTCGTCCAATTCCGAGAATATTTCCTTACTAGGATTTCTGAAACCAAAAACAGCAGAAAACAACAACTGGCTCTTCGGCATCTCGTCAATAGGTTAGTGCCGGAAAATGCATAATAATGACATATAATGTGTATAAAACATATGAGTATCATCATAAAAGTAGCACGGAACATAAGAAATTATAGATACGTTTGGGACGTATCACTCATCATAAAAATGTTTCATTCGAGTGTCTATTGAAGAAAATACCACTTGACTTTATCACAAGCCTTTTCTGAGCCTATCTTTTAAATTACTCCATTTAGCTCTTTCCGATGTAGCTCATGTACGGTTTCATGCAGGATTACTACCACATCTCAGATATTTGTTCCTTGCATAAAAGCAGTTTGAATAGGGCGTACAACATGATTAGCCACCGAATTTAGCCTAATACTTGCAGTTTTTGTGAATATCTCGAAGTTAATGTTAAGAAGACAAATATGTCTATATCGTTGAATCATTTCTCCATCGTCATTAACCTTCAGCAACAAAATTATCTCTCCAAAATTTACGTAAAATTGGTCTAACTGTCCAGCATGAAGAACGCTAGACAACTCAAGCATGTCCAATTTGATGATCTCCTAGAAATTCTAAAAGAACTCAGTTGGGAAACCATCTGAGTCCAAGACTTTGTTGTGCTCCATTTTGAAAATCGCCTATTTTTTTACGTCATCCTCTGTATATATGACTAGTTTTCTCATCAGAAATTTGGAAAATATATTCAGTTTGGATTCATGCATCGAGAAGTTTCCTTTGTCTGGTTCAACAAATAGTTTTTTTTGTAACAATATGTTATGTATGATTTGAGTTGCTCATGTCCTTCGATTGTACCCTAATCTTGTACAAGAGAGTGAATATATTTCTTTCAGTGTCTACCATTTGCAACATTATCGAAGTATCTTTTATTCGAGTCTCCTTCCGAAATAAATCATGTTTTTGACCATTGGTACCATTTGAGTTCGTCCTCTCGCGAAAGACGAGCAATATGTGCATTGGATTGATTTTTGAGTTCGGCCTGTTTCCTAGACTGTGGTCGTACTTTTGATGTTGTTCCACCTTTGAATATTATTATGGTCAGCCACAGGTTTCTACCACACTTTCTTAATCATGTCGGAAAAACCCTCACGTTGTATCCATGGAAGTTCAAACTTGAATTGGTATTTACACTGTGGTCTAGGGTGTTCCCATGGTTAACAACATAGGAGCATGATCTAACAACGGTCTCTATAAGTGCTATGGCCAGTGATCAGCGGGGATTTAAATTCCCAATCTGTGTCTATTAGTAAACGATCCAACTTCTCGTATGTATGTTTAGGAAAGCTATTTGCCTAATTAAACATCGTCTAATCATATTGAGACCTCTCTTAAATATACTGTCAATGACAACGTACGTTGAATAAGAAAGGTCAATAGTTGTCAAATCCACTTTTACTATTCTCGTGTGAAAATCTTAGCAAATTGAAATGCCTGCCTATGAGAATATGGCACGAATTATCTTCTGCCAAGTTAACCAATTCAGGGATGAAGACAACTTTATATATTTCCTAGGCAGCTCCATACACAGCGACAAAACTCCATGTGAAATTATAGGCTATGTTGTCGATATAAAGTTTTATATGATAATCTCCATCCAAACTAGCCAACACATCCATAGTGTCCATTCTGATGCCAAGTAGGAAGCCTCCAGATCTACCATGTGGCGTACGAAAGATCCAATTAAAGCCTACACCACCATATATAGGCAGTTCAAAAGACTCACCGACAAGTCCCGTCTACCAGTTTCCAAAGTAGCCACAAAATCCAACTTATATTCCCGTACGCAATCAACAATATGTAAATGTTTAGCGAAGTCGCGAAGATCCTACTATTTGTAAACATGCCATTCATTGAAAAACAATTGAAGATTTTGACACTTTCACCTTTTTACGGGGCATTTGATTCTTTTTTGAGGCTGATCCTTTAGATTTCCGGATGATGATTTTAGTTCGTATACCGAACTAAGCCAGCCTCTCTGTTCAGAGCTCTGAACAGAGATATTGTATTGCTGATCTAATGTTCCTCTTTTCTTCAATAGGTTTAGATTTGTTCTTTGAGAGTTACAAAAAATGCTATTCTAGATCTCTTATCGAGATCTATATAAGATTAGCCACATACCATATTATGAATTAATTTTTGTGCATCTAATGTTTGTGATTATACTTGCACTGGTAAGCCATGGATCCAATAGAAAAAATGCATGCAAGGCAACCCACGCATAAAATATAGGAGAAAAAAAGAGACTAGAGCGAGAACACGCATGCAAGTACCGTGGAGATAATCTATGCTAGCTTTGTTCTAATTATCATGGACGCATGAAGCACTGAAACTGAATATATATCTCGCTGTGCTTAGAAACCGATGTTCGTTTATTGCGGTTCTTTGAAGTTCTTATTGAAGATAATCCTATCAAGACACCATCGCTCCTTGCGGTTCTTTGGAGTTACCACTGGAGATAACCTTATCAAGAAGCCGCCGCTCCTTGCGGTTCTTTGAAACACCAGATTCAAGCTTGAGAGATCATTTCATGGCATGTGCCCACTGAGAAGATGACGTCAACAAGGGTGCGATATGGAAACCCATAAAACGAAACTCATATAATATTTGAAAATATTACTTGGTTTAGACCCACTTATTTTCTAGTACAAGTGTTAAATAAGCCTAGCCTTCCCTTGGAGAAATTCGGGCAAAACAATCAACTCAAGTTCAATGTCACAAGTTTGAGAAGTTGAACTTACGTTTCAAGACGTATTACACTATATATATTTTGAGCTAGTATTAGAGTAGTTTTCATTTTAGGCTTTGTCCAATATTTGTATTGTATTAGGGAGACAAACGTATGTGTTTGAGCAAGATTTGAGATCCATCGATCCGTTATGCTCCCTAGATTCTGCTACTCTATGAGAATCAGCATGCAACTGTTGTCCATCTTTTATGAGGAGCTCGTTCCTCTATTACTAATCCAAAGGGCCATGTTCTCTAGGTGCGGGCGGGGAATGAGTTCGCTCTATTCACTGGATACGTTCTAAAGCCTAGCTATGTGTTTGTCCCGACACAAGTTAGCTTTTTTTCCTGTTAGGGCCAAAAATGCCATTTGTTGACCAGTCCACTAAAACAGTATTGTTCCAAGCAAATTTTAGACCTAGAGAACCAAAGATAATACAATTATACTAACATTTAATACTTTCTTATTTATTTTTATCATATAATTAATGGCTTCAGTGAATATATATTGTAGATTATATATTTAGCATTGTCAACAACACATTATTTTTTAAAATATTATTCATTAGTGATTTATACATTATATAGGTGCGACATTTATCCTAATACATGTGAGTGGTGTAGAAAGTTGTTTTTTCGAGATATTTCCTTAACAAAATGCTGAAATAAAACCACCTTGAATGTGAAAACAAAACGACAAAAAGGTATGGCCCCACGAATTCTTTTTGTATAACTAGTGATTTATATAGTGTATATGAATATTACTGTGGAGGTGTTCTTCACTATTTCTAATATTATTAAACATATTGGTAGATATTTGAAAGCAAATGACCTAACAGACATCTTAATATTGTGTGTAGTGTATTATTAGGTAAGCCTATTTATAACTTCTGGAGTATAACCTTAATCATTGGCATGGCAATATATCTTAAGGATTGATAGGTTTGAGGGAAATATCATACCTTATCATAAAGCCTAACAAACATAAAAATATCGTGGGTTCTACTAGTTTATCACACATATAGTTTAGTATCACATGGTGTATACAATTGCTCATGTCGATTTCTTAAACAAGAAGCTGTGCATTAATTTAACATAGAAATATATCCAACACAAGGGAATACTATCACCTAAATTAAACTTGCCACCATCGATCTATTTGGTTTGCCCTTATGTGGTACAAACTATGGGTCCCTTCGTGTACAATTGCTCGTATAAACTGTTGTCAAATTTCTATTTTTCTGAATAGTCAATAATCGCTTATACGTGATGGATAATAGTACATGTATTACAAGTAAACTTCAGTATTTGAGACCCTCCTTCCTCCTCACGAGGAGAACAGTGGTTGGAATGGACACAAGAGGAAGGAGATCAGGCCAGCGGCGCCACCAACTTGCCCCGTGGCCATGGTTGCCCGTGCATGAAGTTGTCTATATGAATATGCAAGATTAAGTTAGAGAGGCCAAAGTTAATCAATATTAATGATATTTTATTTGAACACTTCACATTCTTTGAGGTTTAGAAGTGCAGCAGATTGATGTAGCGTGAAAAAAGATAAAATCGTATATAAGATGACGTTGATAGCTTGCATGAACAGATGGCTTATGTGTTGCCGCATAAACTTTTGGAAATGTCTTAGCGGTAGCATATTGAAGAGCATGTATTCACAAATAGCAGTTTCAAGATTTTTATCATTGAAAACAATCGACACAATATTTGTTTGTTTGGTTGAAAAAATTATGGACAAAACTAATTGTGGTGTTCCAGTTGCGCCTAATTTAGTTGTGCATAAATGCATAGCAGGAAAAGGATAACATGAGCAATTAGATGTCTACACGAATAAATGATGGGGTATCTGAATTGCTGAGACAGAGTATCATTGGGGATGATGTGAATAACTGAAAAAATAGATGACGTGGACATCTTTCATATTGAGATAGACTATCATAAATGAATTTTATTGGAGTTTTTGATGGATAAGAGATGGAGATAAGTAACATTTCATTGACTGGTGGGCTTATGACGGAGGTATGTTTCCCACCTTTGTTGTTCATGTTCTCTTTGATTTGACCAAGTCTAAAAACAAGAGAATAGGAAACACACATGATTGCAACTAATACTATGTCCATTTCAGTCCGACGAAATTCTGATGTGTTAATTTGATTGCATCACACTGAGAATGAAAGAATTCTTCCCTGCAAAAAAGGAGAAAACAAAAACATTCTTTTTAAGACGTTCGAGTGGTACTAAATATCCTATGAAATCTAGCACCCTTTGAAATAATCATGTAGGAATAAAATTAAACCCCACGGATTCTAATCCTCCGGCACTCGTATTAAAAATCCTTCGAATCATAGGGGTAGGGTGTGCGTGCGTTTATAGGGGTGTTTGTACGTGCGTGTTTATGAGCGTCTGCGTTGTATTGTGTTCTAAAAAAAAATCCTTCGAATCAAATAGCCCTAATGTGAAAGTTCAGCACATGGTCAATGGAGCATAAGCTGAAGGTACTTTTAAGAAAAAAGAAAACTGTGCTGATTGAGACTTGGTACCCGTGCAATTTAATTCTGAAGAGGAGTTTTGGAGCGACGCGGGGGCAGCAAGCAGCCTCTGTAAACTACTTCTCATAATCATCGTGTTTTGGATGCATGATACGTGTGCGTTTGATCATCATCTGCTCGGGTCCATGTCGCAGCCGTGACTGCGGACTCGGATGCAGATGCAATCCATGGACGCGATGAGTCGACTCGCTGACCTTGAATGCTAATACGATCCCTAGCAGCGCAATCTGCCAGCAAGGCGGCGATGGGGACACGAGGGTTTGGATGGTGTGATCGTGATCGTAATCGTAATCCGCTCGGTGATTCGAGGAAGACAAGATCGACAGTGACCGGCAGCGCGTGCTAATCGTGGGCAGATTACTATAAGCGCCCGATGATCGACCCAGGGTCATTTCGCGCGCTGTGTAAGTGATGATAGAACCAAAGACAGGAAGAGCGAGATGAGTTCTGATCATCAAGCTTCCGTGAACTGTAGCGATCTACTGAAAGATGAGAGATACAAAAAAAAGAGCTAGCACGGATTTGCGCTAGGGATCGTTCACGGAAATGAGAAGTTTGTGTGATGTGACTGTGTAAAAGATAAAATAATGAGAAGTTTGTCTGAGAGGGGAAAAAAGCCTAGCACGGATCTTGATGCAGTTTATTCAATCCAATACGAGTGCGCACTGAGCACCTGCTCTGAAAGTCTGCACGTCATAGTATAAAGTTCAGGCTATCTCAGTCAAAGGTTTTCCTTTAGAAAATAAACTATCGCAACTAGATGATTCCCCGCGCGATGCAGCGGGAAGTTTGTTTAAAAATGTTGGAATAAAGCACACCGACAGAAAAATGTATATACATGAATAAGATCTCATGATTTGTTCATTCTCGTTGAAAAAATAAGTCAATTATGTATACTCGCATGAGAAAATGAATAGTAGTAAATACGTACTAACAAAATACCGAAGTAGACTGAGAAGTGCTCACGATACAGACAATAATGCTTGTGATATTATTCTTAGTAAATATATGCATAGTAATATGTGGAAACTGATTAGGGAGATGGCCAATAAAAATGAGGTTGCATTTGATAAAAGTTTAAGTTAAGAGCTTAAAACTAAGTGGTTGGAAGTGAAAGAAAAAACACTACTTAGTTGCAGTGCGTTAGCAATATATTCTGTGGTACCTAGCTCTAGCAGCTAGTCTTTTTTTTTTTTGGCATAAGGTAAATATACAGCGAGCAGGCGATCCCATGCAATCTTCAATAGTAGATGGATTCATCCTCCAGAATTTTCCTGGGAACAATCTCATGCTAATCTTCAATAAGCAAAGGATTTTGATTTACCTTTTGGTGGCACGTGAGCCTCATAAGCGAAAAAAATCTTTTTTTATTAATATAAGCAAAGAATCTTGATTTACCTTGTGGAGGCACCTGTTGGTGTATAACGAAAAGGGTGTTGAAAACCATCATCAATGGAGATGAGATGAACAACCGATAGTAGTAGTACTCTGTAGTTAATTACCAGAAAAATAAGATGTAAACAGCTGCTTATCCCATCTCTCAGGAAATAAAAGTTTGGTTTGCTTCATCCAAAAGTTGCTTAATTAGCACTATCCAACACAAATAAGTGAATAAGCAGAGATGTACGCACCTGCTCATAGTCCAACAATCAGTAAATTGTACTGCCCACAATCAGCGGAATACATGTAGCTACCCTGGCCATGCCAAAGCTGAACACAAACATTAGAAACTGAAGGTGTGGTGGTGGAAAATGAGTATCCACACACATGCAAAGAGCAAGATCACAGTCCATGGCAAAGGAGCGGTGGCCGCCGACAATTCTTGTTGAATAAATCACCGGCAAGCTTACAAACTGGGTGCTAGCTGGTAGTAGGCCGCGCAGTCCAGCAGTTGCTCCCGCGATACCAAAACACATATGCCAAATTGTTATACCACGAGAGGTAGATAAGCGGAAGCAACCGGTGCGTGGTGGATGGGAGAAGAAAATTTGATTGAACAGGAGCCACGAAGTCCTCCAACATGTTGGCTCATATATATATATACCGAGTGGAGATGAAACGACCGATCAAAATATGATCACCTTCTCCGTCTGCTTGCCTTTCCAATATTAAATTGTGGGATTAATCGGTTTAATGCAAAAGTGCAGTGGCAGACGAAGTGGGAATCAGCATTAAATGCTCGCTGCACACGCAATGTTAGTTACGTTATATGGACAGAGAAGGCAAAACGTTTGAGATTTCCTCAGCGCCATGACCATTATAAACCGTTTAATCCAGAATAATTTAGGTGACGTGGCTAGGCTGCATGGCATGGAAAATCAGTTAGTGGGGATGAACTTCTTAGTTATATAGGATCTGAGGACGTCGATCATGTGGCCTCTGATCGTGGTGTGAGTAGTATATAAACCAGTTGGCTTATCTCACTTGTAAGTTAGTCTCCTTCCGAGAACAGCGATACCTGATTTGGTTATGTGTTTGGACTTTGGAGCAGGAAGACAGCTAGACATGATATCGAAGGATCCAAGTAAGACATGAACCCACGTTAGATGCGACGAGACGACTCTGCCCATGCTACGTAAGCTAAGCATAGATCAACATATGGACAGATACGCACATGCAGCTGCAAGTGCTCACAGTTTATGGAAGAAATACCCACTTGCAGTTTTACAATTTCCCTTTCCCTAAAAGATTAAAGTGGTCTGCTCAGGTGCGCCGCCACCTCCTCCACGCACATCGGTGAAGGCCGGGGAGCCTGAACTCGACGCCTCTGGATATATACTGGCGGAGCTTAACAGAAAATCATGGGCGCTCCAGGCTACATGAACACAGAAAATTGTTATAAAACCCACCACTTCCCACCTTAGTCGTTAGTTACTTAATTTTAATTCTCAAAGTACTCAATGCCTTGAGAGGTGTCATCTCCGTCGGGCGACCCAGCCAATCAAATGCCTTTGTGATGAGGTTAGGCCATGTATTTGGTTATGTACATCGGCAGAAAAAATGGAGAAAAGAAAGGCTCGATTTAGTCGGAGCGCCGCTCGCCGGCTGTTAGATCTCTAGCGCCCGCTCCTGCAGGCTGCAGCTGTGGCGGTCCACTGGTATCCCCCAGGCTGCGGGCGGCAGCGCAACCCTGCTTTCTCATGTGCCCTCCACCGATTCCCCTTGTTTCTTCTGTTTAAATAGCTACACCTGCTGCTCCATTCCCATGGTCGTGGTTTCCCTCCGTCTGTGAACCAGGCGGAGAGAAACCACGACCATGGAATGGAGCTGATGGGCTGGGCCTCCAATGCATATGAGTCGAACAAAATTTTGCAAAAATTTGGGTGGGCTATGGCCCAGTTCGGCCCCAACAGAGCTCCCGCTCTGGAGAACTCACCATGGCCGCCATGAACAGCGAGCTCCCTCTATTGTGCGCCCAGCCTCGTCCCGTTCAGGATCGTCTCTGCGAGCCCACTACAGGTCGAGCCCGTCGTCACCCAGTGTGGGACTGACTAACACCGGCTCCTGCCTTGCCTCCGGCCGACATCGACCTCGCCATGGACGGAGAGCTTCCCCAAATGCCACCGTACTTGAAGAAGACGATACCTCGCGAGTGGATTTAATTGGGGCTTCATCTGATCTAACATCTTCTTTTTTGGATTTTGTCAATGTTACATATGTGTTCCAATTTGCTACACATGTTCATCGATTTTATTGTGCAAGTTTAGGCAAAGTGCTACATAAGAGGGATTGCTCTGGTGTTCCATACATGTTCCTTTAATGTTGGACACATTGTTTTTTTTTGTTGCACACCGACACATGAATTACAAATGGCGATTTGTTACATACGCTATTTCGTTGATACATGGGCATGCTCGAAATGTGGCAAAAGATTTTGCTGATCGTGATAAGTTAATACGGATTCATAGACTAATGTTGCAAAACGATGTCTCATTTTTTTAAAATACTGCATACACATAAAAAAAATTATTATGTTCAAGTATTCTTGGAGGAGTGATAAGATTTTTACAGTAGTGACCTAGGGACCACCCATGCATGTAAAAGCAAACGAGTTTTACAGTCGGCTAATGACTAGGACTTGTCGTCCTTTTAACTACATGATTAAAAACAACAAAAAATTACGACGAAGGGGATTCGGTTTAAGATGTGTCATCAGAATTGCAATTGACATTGACTCGTTCGAGAGATTAGAAAGATCCTGAGATCGTGAGAATTTCATCCCCAAAACCCACAACTCGATCTATTGTTTTCACTTTCATTTAAAAATAGGGGGAAAGAGTGGTGTTGTGGGTGACAGACTTTTTACCATTCCATTACATCTGAATACATACATACGAGATTAGAAACTTACTCAATTGCCGCCATCCGTAAAAAATCAAGGTACTACTAGGGTTCTACCCATGAACATATGACGGTCGTAGAATCTACTCTGAGATGAGCGCAACAACCTCTTTGATTGAAAGGTGTGAGTTTCTAAATGAACCCTCGCTTGGCTCTTTCCACATGCCCATGTTGATGTAGATGATGATGCCAAAAATCATGTCTTAGCACCGCCCTCGGAAGCATGGTATATGCTCATCAATCCCGCGTGAGATTTCTTTCCTCGGTGGGCCATAAATCTTCTTAGTTGACACATCCATCAAAAAATGGGTGATCCAAATATATGTTAGACTCGGCTAAGTTAAAGTAGTATAATTATAATATTTTTTTACTTACCATTTTATCATATTATGGGTTTAACTAATATATGTAGTATATTGCTTAGTTAGCATTGCTAACAACACAATGAGCGTTTCTAAGCATTACTTATTGTGTTTTCGTTATAGTTGCAATTTTATCGTGGAAAATACGTATGAGTTGCGCGAAAAGTTCTTTCCATTTCTGAGATATTTCCATTAACAAGATACTGAAATGGAACAACCTTAAAAGCGAAAAAAACATACGCCTCCTTGTTGTTATTTATAACTGATTTATATAGGGTATATCTTTATATTAAATTGTGATGTTTTTATATACTTAACAAATATATTGGTAGAGATTCAAAGCATATGAACTGACAAATATCTTAATAAAAGTGTTTACTTTATCGCTAGGTACGGAAAATTATAGAAACTTCTTGAGTATAAATTGAATCGATGGTGAAAGGGTGTCTACGCCCTCCTAGTGGGTTTTAGATGATTGATGACAACACCTATTATGGGACTAACTTTTCTATATTGTGCTTTCAGGCGCACTATTCTAATATGGTTGGTGTATCATTCAATAAGACCACAAGTGATAATATGAAAATCTACTTCAACATCATTCGTGCTTGTGGATCTTGTTAGGCTAACCGTTGATGCAACACTACATCAAAAACTCAAGGAGCTAATTGTTAGATGTATATATCTGTATATTGTAGTTTCCCCATATGTTAGGGGGCTTTCTGCATATGTGCACCTGTACATGTACTATATATTGTGGCCTTTGGCCCCCCTGGTAATACAACAAGCATATTGTCCTAACATGATATCAGAGCCCCAGGTCTAAAGTTCAAATCCTGGCTTTCACATGGTCTTCGCAATTAAGCCTAAAAATTGCTGTTGCCCCCCTCTTACATGGTTTTCGCAATTAAGCCTAAAAATTGTTGTTGCCCCCCTCTTTAGCCACCGCTGTTTCGGTGTGTTCTTCTTCTTTCACGTGTTGACTTTCTCTTCTCCCGTCACACGCGAGTGGGGGTGTTGTGAAGTGTACAAGTAGATTGCCTAGCCCTTTCCATCAGTTCGGACTTTTGGTTCAAGTGGCTAGTGCATGATGCTTAACATGTTAGGACAATATGCTTGTTGTATTACCAGGGGGCCAAAGGCCACAATATATAGTACATGTACAGGTGCACATATGCAGAAAGCCCCCTAACATATGGGGAAACTACAATATACAGATATATACATCTAACACCCCCTCAAACTCATGGTGGATCCACAACACCGAGTTTGGAGAGTAAGAAATCATGGTGCGCTCGAGTCCGTGCCTTCGTAAAGAAATCCGCCAACCGCAAATCTGAAGGCACATAATGAACCGCAACAACATCATCCCGCACCCGAGCACGTGTGTAAAAGCATCAACACCAATATGCTTGGTCAGCTCATGCTTGACCGGATCACGTGCAATACCGATAGCACCTGTATCGTCGGACAAAAGTGGAGTGGGTGTCGTAACAGAGACCCCAAAATCTGCAAGCAACCACCGTAACCAAGTCACCTCAAGCAATCAACAAAGCCATAGCCCGCAACTCAGCCTCAACACTCGAACGGGAAATCGCGACCTATTTCTTCGTCTTCCAAGCAACAAGCGAACCACCAAGAAACACACAATAAGCGGAAAGTGAACGACGATCCGTAGGATCACTCGCCCACGTAGCATCCGAATAGCACTCGGAGCCGGAGAGAGCTGGAACGGGGAAAGAAAAGGCGACGAGTGATCGTGCCACGAAGGTAACGTAGAACACGGAGGAGATGACTATAGTGAACAAGTGGTAGGAGCTGAGACAAACCGACTCAGAATATGAACAGGATAAGAAATATCAGGACGAGTGACATCAAGATAAACAAGACTCCCAACAAGATGGTGATAACGGGTGGGATCAGGAAGAGGATCACTATCAGTAGGACGAAGCTTAACATTAAGCTCCATAGGAGTATTGACTGTGCGCTCATCCCCAAGAGCAAGCACGAGCAAGAAGATCCTCGAATGTACTTTTCCCGAGAGATAGAAAAACCATCGAAGTGGCGGAAACCTCAATGCCAAGAAAATAGCGAAGAGGACCAAGATCAGTCATAAGAAACTGATCACGAAGACGAGCCTTGACGAAGGCAATATACTCAGGATCATCACCAGTAATGATCATATCATCAACATAAAGAAGAAGAAGAGTACGTTGATGGCGTGTATTTCACACGTTCGTTGGGCAACCCCAAGAGGAAGGTATGATGCGCACAGCAGCAAGTTTTCCCTCAGAAAGAAACCAAGGTTTATCGAACCAGGAGGAGCCAAGAAGCACGTTGAAGGTTGATGGCGGCGGGATGTAGTGCGGCGCAACACCGGAGATTCCGGCGCCAACGTGGAACCCGCACAACACAACCAAAGTACTTTGCCCCAACGAAACAGTGAGGTTGTCAATCTCACCGGCTTGCCGTAACAAAGGATTAACCGTATTGTGTGGAAGATGATTGTTTGCGAGAGAAAATAGTAAAACAAGTATTGCAAGCAGATTTGTATTTCAGTATTAAAAGAATGGACCGGGGTCCACAGCTCACTAGAGGTGTCTCTCCCATAAGATAAAAGCATGTTGGGTGAACAAATTACAGTCGGGCAATTGACAAATAGAGAGGGCATAACAATGCACATACATGACATGATAAGTATAGTGAGATTTAATTGGGCATTACGACAAAGTACATAGACCGCCATCCAACTGCATCTATGCCTAAAAAGTCCACCTTCGGGTTATCATCCGAACCCCCTCCAGTATTAAGTTGCTAACAACGGACAATTGCATTAAGTATGGTGCGTAATGTAATCAACAACTACATCCTCGGACATAGCGCCAATATTTTATCCCTAGTGGCAACAAGCACAACACAACCTTAGAACTTTCATCACTCTGTCCTGGTGTCAATGCGTGCATGAACCCACTATCGAGCATAAATACTCCCTCTTGGAGTTAAAAGCAAAAACTTGGCCGAGCCTCTACTAGTAACGGAGAGCATGCAAGATCATAAACAACACATATGTAATAACTTGATAATTAACATGACATGGTATTCTCTATCCATCGGATCCCGACAAACACAACATAGAGTATTACGGATAGATGATCTTGATCATGTTAGGCAGCTCACAAGATCCAACAATGAAGCACAATGAGGAGAAGACAACCATCTAGCTACTGCTATGGACCCATAGTCCAGGGGTGAACTACTCACTCATCACTCCGGAGGCGACCATGGCGGTGTAGAGTCCTCCGGGAGATGAATCCCCTCTCCGGCGAGGTGCCGGAGGAGATCTCCGTGAATCCCCCGAGATGGGATCGGCGGCGGCGGCGTCTCGGCAAGGTTTTCCGTATCGTGGTTTTTCGCATCGGGGGTTTCGCGACGGAGGCTTTAAGTAGGCGGAAGGGCGGAGTCGGGGCCCGACGAGGGGCCCACACCATAGGGCGGCGCGGGCCCCTTGGCCGCGCCGCCTTGTGGTGTCGCCACCTCGTGTCCCCACTTCGTATGTTCTTCGGTCTTCCGGAAGCTCCGTGGAAAAATAGGCCCCCGGGTCTTCGTTTCGTCCAATTCCGAGAATATTTCGTTACTAGGATTTCTGAAACCAAAAACAGCGAGAAAACAGGAACCGGCACTTCGGCATCTTGTTAATAGGTTAGTTCCGGAAAATGCACGAATATGACATAAAGTGTGCATAAAACATGTAGGTATCATCAATAATATGGCATAGAACATAAGAAATTATCGATACGTCGGAGACGTATCAAGCATCCCCAAGCTTAGTTCTGCTCGTCCCGAGCAGGTAAAACGATAACAAAGATAATTTCTGAAGTGATATGCCACCATAACCTTGATCATACTATTTGTAAACATATGTAGTGAAGGCAGCGATCAAAACAATGGTAATGACATGAGTAAACAAGTGAATCATAAAGCAAAGACTTTTCATGAATAGTACTTCAAGACAAGTATTAATAAGTCTTGCATAAGAGTTAACTCATAAAGCAATAAATCAAAGTAAAGGTATTGAAGCAACACAAAGGAAGATTAAGTTTCAGCGGTTGCTTTCAACTTGTAACATGTATATCTCATGGATAATAGTCAACATAGAGTAATATAACAAGTACAATATGCAAGTATGTAGGAATCAATGCACAGTTCACACAAGTGTTTGCTTCTTGAGGTGGAGAGAGATAGGTGAACTGACTCAACATAAAAGTAAAAGAATGGTCCTTCAAAGAGGAAAGCATCGATTGCTATATTTGTGCTAGAGCTTTTATTTTGAAAACATGAAACAATTTTGTCAACGGTAGTAATAAAGCATATGACTTATGTACATTA
Source organism: Lolium rigidum (assembly GCF_022539505.1). Lineage (NCBI taxonomy): Eukaryota > Viridiplantae > Streptophyta > Magnoliopsida > Poales > Poaceae > Lolium > Lolium rigidum. The sequence goes on along the minus strand of NC_061510.1, from coordinate 342,606,474 downwards.
TATCTTACAAGTTGCAAGTCTCATGCATAGTATACTAATAGTGCCCGCACCTTGTCCTAATTAACTTGGACTACCGGATCTTTGCAATGCACATGTTTTAACCAAGTGTCACAATGGGGTACCTCCATGCCACCTGTACAAAGGTCTAAGGAGAAAGCTCGCATTTTGGATTTCTCGCTTTTGATTATTCTCAACTTAGACATCCATACCGGGACAACATGGACAACGGATAATGGACTCCTCTTTAATGCATAAGCATGTGGCAACAATTATTATTCTCATATGAGATTGAGGATATATGTCCAAACTGAAACTTCCACCATGAATCATGGCTTTAGTTAGCGGCCCAAAGTTCTTCTCTAACAATATGCATGCTCCAACCATGAAGGTGGTAGATCTCTCTTACTTCAGTACAAGACGGACATGCATAGCAACTCACATGATATTCAACAAGGAATAGTTGATGGCGTCCCCGAAGCATGGTTATCGCACAACAAGCAACTTAATAAGAGATAAAGTGCATAAGTACATATTCAATACCACAATAGTTTTTAAGCTATTTGTCCCATGAGCTATGTATTGCAAAGGTGAATGATGGAATTTTAAAGGTAGCACTCAAGCAATTTACTTTGGAATGGCGGATAAATACCATGTAGTAGGTAGGTATGGTGGACACAAATGGCATAGTGGTTGGCTCAAGTATTTTGGATGCATGAGAAGTATTCCCTCTCGATACAAGGTTTAGGCTAGCAAGGTTATTTGAAACAAACACAAGGATGAACGGTACAGCAAAACTCACATAAAAGACATATGGTAAACATTATAAGACTCCATACCGTCTTCCTTGTTGTTCAAAACTCAATACTAGATGTTATCTAGACTCTAGAGAAACCAAATATGCAAACCGAATTAACAAGCTCTAAGTATTTCTTCATTAATGGGTGCAAAGTATATGATGCAAGAGCTTAAACATGAGCACAACAATTGCCAAGTATCAAATTATCCAAGACATTTTAGAGTTACTACATGTAGCATTTTCCAATTCCAACCATATAACAATTTAACGAAGAAGAAACTTCGCCATGAATACTATGAGTAGAGCCTAAGGACATATTTGTCCATATGCTACAGCGGAGCGTGTCTCTCTCCCATAAAGTGAATGCTAGGATCCATTTTATTCAAACAAAACAAAAAACAAAAACAAACCGACGCTCCAAGCAAAGTGCATAAGATGTGACGGAATAAAAAATATAGTTTCAGGGGAGGAACCTGATAATGTTGTCGATGAAGAAGGGGATGCCTTGGGCATCCCCAAGCTTAGACGCTTGAGTCTTCTTAATATATGCAGGGGTGAACCACCGGGGCATCCCCAAGCTTAGAGCTTTCACTCTCCTTGATCATATTGCATCATACTCCTCTCTTGATCCTTGAAAACTTCCTCCACACCAAACTCGAAACAACTCATTAGAGGGTTAGTGCATAATAAAAATTCACATGTTCAGAGGTGACACAATCATTCTTAATACTTCTGGACATTGCATAAAGCTACTGGACATTAATGGATCAAAGAAATTCATCCAACATAGCAAAAGAGGCAATGCAAAATAAAAGGCAGAATCTGTCAAAACAGAACAGTCCGTAAAGATGGATTTTATTAGGCCACCAGACTTGCTCAAACGAAAATTCTCAAATTGAATGAAAGTTGCGTACATATCTGAGGATCATGCTCGTAAATTGGCTTAATTTTCTGAGCTACCTACAGGGAGATAGACCCAGATTCGTGACAGCAAAGAAATCTGGAACTGCGCAAGTAATCCAAATCTAGTACTTACTTTTCTATCAAAGACTTTACTTGGCACAACAAAACATAAAACTAAGATAAGGAGAGGTTGCTACAGTAGTAAAAAACTTCCAAGACACAAATATAAAACAAAAATACTGGAGTAAAAACATGGGTTGTCTCCCATAAGCGCTTTTCTTTAACGCCTTTCGGCTAGGCGCGAAAGTGTATCTCAAGTAACATCAAGAGACGAAGCATCAACATCATAATTTGTTCTAATAATAGAATCATAAGGTAACTTCATTCTCTTTCTAGGGAAGTGTTCCATACCTTTCTTGAGAGGAAATTGATATTTAATATTACCTTCCTTCATATCAATAGTAGCACCAACGGTTCGAAGAAAAGGTCTTCCCAATATAATGGGGCAAGATGCATTGCATTCAATATCCAAGACAACAAAATCAACGGGGACAAGGTTATTGTTAACCATAATATGAACATTATCAACTTTCCCAAAGGTTTCTTTTTAGCATTATCAGCGAGATTAACATCCAAATAACAATTTTTTAATGGTGGCAAGTCAAGCATATCATAGACTTTCTTAGGCATAACAGAAATACTTGCACCAAGATCACATAAAGCATTACAATCAAAATCTTTGACTCTCATTTTAATGATGGGCTCCCAATCATCTTCTAGCTTTCTAGGAATAGAAGTTTCAAGTTTTAGTTTCTCTTCTCTAGCTTTTATGAGAGCATTTGTAATATGTTTTGTGAAAGCCAAATTTACATCGCTAGCATTGGGACTCTTAGCAAGTTTTTGCAAGAACTTTATAACTTCAGAGATGTGGCAATCATCAAAATCTAAATCATTACAATCTAAAGCAATGGGATTATCATCCCCAAGGTTGGAAAAAATTTCAGCAGTTTTATCACAAGCGGTTTCAAGTAGCTTTAGCAGTTTCAGGTAATTTTGCGCGCTTTGCACTAGAAGTAGAAGCATTGCCAACACCAATTATTTTATGATTGATAGTAGGAGGTGCAGCAACATGTGAATCATTAGCATTGCTAGTGGTGGTAATAGTCCAAACTTTAGCTACATTTTCCTTTTTAGCTAGTTTTTCATTTTCTTCTCTATCCCACCTAGCACGCTAGTTCAGCCATTAATCTTATATTCTCATTAATTCTAACTTGGATGGCATTTGCTGTAGTAACAATTTTATTTTCAATATCCCTATTAGGCATAACTTTCGATTTCAAAAGATCAACATCAGAGGCAAGACTATCAACTCTAGAAGCAAGAATATCAATTTTATTGAGCTTTTCCTCAACATATTTGTTAAAGGCAGTTTGTGTACTAATAAATTCTTTAAGCATGGCTTCAAGTCCAGGGGGTGTATTCCTATTATTGTTGTAAGAATTCCCATAAGAATTAGCATAATCGTTACCATTATTATAAGGATATGGCCTATAGTTATTACTAGAATTGTTCCGATAAGCATTATTGTTGAAATTATTATTTTTAATGAAGTTTACATCAACATGTTCTTCTTGGGCAACCAATGAAGCTAATGGAACATTATTAGGATCAACATTAGTCCTATCATTCGCAAGCATAGACATAATAGCATCAACCTTATCATTCAAGGAAGAGGATTCTTCAACAGAATTTACCTTCTTACCTTGTGGAGCTTTTTCCGTGTGCCATTCAGAGTAATTAAACATCATATTATCAAGGAGCTTTGTTGCTTCACCAAGAGTGATGGACATAAAGGTACCTCCAGCAGCTGAATCCAATAAATTCCGCGAAGAAAAATTTAGTCCTGCATAGAAGGTTTGGATGATCATCCAAGTAGTCGATCCATGGGTTGGGCAATTTTTAACCGAGAGATTTCATTCTTTCCCAAGCTTGAGCAACATGTTCATTATCTAATTGTTTAAAATTCATTATGCTACTCCTCAAAGATATAATTTTAGCAGGGGGATAATATCTACCAATAAAAGCATCCTTGCATTTAGTCCATGAATCAATACTATTCTTAGGCAGAGATAGCAACCAATCTTTAGCTCTTCCTCTTAATGAGAAAGGGAACAATTTTAATTTTATAATGTCACCATCTACATCTTTATATTTTTGCATTTCACATAGTTCAACAAAATTATTGAGATGGGCAGCAAGCATCATCGGAACTAACACCAGAAAATTGCTCTCTCATGACAAAATTCAAGTAAAGCGAGGTTTAATTTCAAAGAATTCTGCTCGTAGTAGCAGGTGGAGCAATAGGTGTGCATAAGAAATCATTATTATTTGTGCTAGTGAAGTCACACAACTTAGTATTTTCAGGGTTGGCCATTTTAGCAGTAGTAAATAAGACAAACTAGATAAAGTAAATGCAAGTAAACTAATTTTTTGTGTTTTTGATATAGCAAGTAAGACAGTAAATAAAGTAAAACTAGCAACTAATTTTTTTGTGTTTTGATATAATGCAGCAAACGAAGTAGTAAATAAAATAAAGCAAGACAAAAACAAAGTAAAGAGATTGAGAAGTGGAGACTCCCCTTGCAGCGTGTCTTGATCTCCCCGGCAACGGCGCCAGAAAATATGCTTGATGGCGTGTATTTCACACGTTCGTTGGGCAACCCCAAGAGGAAGGTATGATGCGCACAGCAGCAAGTTTTCCCACGTAAAGAAACCAAGGTTTATCGAACCAGGAGGAGCCAAGAAGCACGTTGAAGGTTGATGGCGGCGGGATGTAGTGCGGCGCAACACCAGAGATTCCGGCGCCAACGTGGAACCTGCACAACACAACCAAAGTACTTTGCCCCAGGGTTGTCAATCTCACCGGCTTGCTGTAACAAAGGATTAACCGTATTGTGTGGAAGATGATTGTTTGCAGAGAAAATAGTAAAACAAGTATTGCAGCAGATTTGTATTTCAGTATTAAAAGAATGGACCGGGGTCCACGAGTTCACTAGAGGTGTCTCTCCCATAAGATAAAAGCATGTTGGGTGAACAAATTACAGTCGGGCAATTGACAAATAGAGAGGGCATAACAATGCACATACATGACATGATAAGTATAGTGAGATTTAATTGGGCATTACGACAAAGTACATAGACCGCCATCCAACTGCATCTATGCCTAAAAAGTCCACCTTCGAGGTTATCATCCGAACCCCTCCGGTATTAAGTTGCTAACAACGTGACAATTGCATTAAGTATGGTGCGTAATGTAATCAACAACTACATCCTCGGACATAGCGCCAATATTTTATCCCTAGTGGCAACAGCACAACACAACCTTAGAACTTTTCGTCACCTGTCCCGTGTGTCAATGCGGGCATGAACCCACTATCGAGCATAAATACTCCCTCTTGGAGTTAAAAGCAAAAACTTGGCCAGAGCCTCTACTAGTAACGGAGAGCATGCAAGATCATAAACAACACATATGTAATAACTTGATAATTAACATGACATGGTATTCTTTATCTATCGGATCCCGACAAACACAACATAGAGTATTACAGATAGATGATCTTGATCATGTTAGGCAGCTCACAAGATCCAACAATGAAGCACAATGAGGAGAAGACAACCATCTAGCTACCGCTATGGACCCATAGTCCAGGGGTGAACTACTCACTCATCACTCCGGAGGCGACCATGGCGGTGTAGAGTCCTCCGGGAGATGAATCCCTCTCCGGCGGGGTGCCGGAGGAGATCTCCGGAATCCCCCGAGATGGGATCGGCGGCGGCGGCGTCTCGGTAAGGTTTTCCGTATCGTGGTTTTTCGCATCGGGGGTTTCGCGACGGAGGCTTTAAGTAGGCGGAAGGGCAGAGTCGGGGGCCTGACGAGGGGCCCACACCATAGGGCGGCGCGGGCCCCCCTTGGCCGCGCCGCCTTGTGGTGTCGCCACCTCGTGGCCCCACTTCGTATGTTCTTCGGTCTTCTGGAAGCTCCGTGGAAAAATAGGCCCCTGGGTCTTCGTTTCGTCCAATTCCGAGAATATTTCGTTACTAGGATTTCTGAAACCAAAAACATCGGAAAACAGGAACTGGCACTTCGGCATCTTGTTAATAGGTTAGTTCCAGAAAATGCACGAATATGACATAAAGTGTGCATAAAACATGTAGGTATCATCAATAATATGGCATAGAACATAAGAAATTATCGATACGTCGGAGACGTATCATACGTCCACGAGGAGAAGTGTGAACGAAAAGTGCTAGATCATGAAGACTAGGAGAGAAACCAGCAGCAGTCACCACAGAGGCGAAGCGCTCAAACCAGGCACGAGGGGCCTGTTTGAGACCATAGAGAGAACGTCGAAGACGACAAACCATCCCATCGGGAACAGAATACCTAGGAGGAGGCTGCATGTAAACCTCCTCACTCAACTCGCCATTAAGAAAAGCATTCTGAACATCAAGCTGGGAGACAGACCAGCGGCGAACAGAAGCAACAACAAGAAGGGTACGCACAATAGTCATATGAGCCACAGGGGCAAAAGTCTCATCATAGTCACGGCCGTGCTCCTGCTGAAAGCCACGAGCACAAGACGCGCTTTATAGCGCTCAAGAGATCCATCAGAGCGAGTCTTAATTTTATAGACCCACTTACACGTGATAGGACGAACACCAGAAGGGGGAGAAACAAGATCCCAAGTGCCAGTGCGCTCAAGCGCAGCGATCTCCTCAGCCATGGCAAGCTGCCATTCGGGATGACGCTCGGCATCCCGATAAGAAGTCGGCTCGGAAACAACGAGAGAGACCATACCGACTAGGAGAGTAACGAGCTGGAGCACGACGCCGACGGACAGGCCGTGAAGGGGGAGGTCATCAGCGGAGGACAACTCATCGAAGAAGAGGAAGAAGGGACAGCATCGAAGGATCCGAAGCCGGAGAACGAGGAGTACTAGGTGGACTAGACGGAGGAGAGGATGGCGCCGAAGGGGCGCATCGAAGTAGGAGGGAGGGGAGGAGGAACAGCGAGGGGTGCATCCGGAAAAAGAAGAAAAGAGATATCATCCACCGGGTAAGTACCCGAGGTGGGGCGAGGATAGAAGGGACGCGTCTCATCAAACGTGACGTCACGAGAGATGCGCATCCGAAGACCAACGGGGTCCCAACAGCGATAGCCCTTATGCTCATCACTGTATCCGAGAAAAACACACTCAACAGACTGAGCGGTCAGTTTGGTGCGTTCGCGAGGAGGCGAAGGACATAGCAGATGCAACCAAATGAACGGAGAGTCGAGTAGTCTGGAGAAACACCAGAGAGACGCTCGAGAGGAATGCCACCCTGTAGAGCAGCGGAAGGCTGAATGTTAATGAGGTGGGCCGACGTAGCGACAGCCTCAGCCCAGAAATGTGGCGGAAGAGAAGAAGCAATCATCATAGCACGGGTGGTCTCAAGAAGATGACGATGCTTACGCTCGGTGACACCATTTTGAGCATGCGCGCCGGGACAAGAAAACTGAGCGAGGGTGCCCTCCTCAGCAAGGACACCACGAAGGTGCTGGGAGATATACTCACCAGCAGAATCAGCACGGAACACACGAATGGGTGAGGAATACTGAGTGCGGACCATGGCCGCAAAACGCTGATAAATAGAGAGCACCTCACTGCGAGAGTGCATGAAAAACACCCAGGTGTACCGTGAAAAATCATCAATGAATAAGATATAGTATCGACGGCCCCCTTTCGAAGCGAAGGGAGCCGGACCCCAAACATCGGAATGGACTAAATCGAACGGTCGCTGAGAGACAGACACACTAGTAGGATAAGGAAGCTGAATCTGTTTGCCTAACCTACAGCCACGACGGTGTAACGACCCATCTCCGAAGGCGGACCCCGGAAGGCCACGATGAACCAAAGACGACGAAGCGAGAGTCACAAAGGTGACCAAGACGATGATGCCACTGCTGAAAAGAGCCGGTGACAGAGGCAACAACCGGAGGAGAACTGGCAGATGGAGTGGAAGCGGAAGGAACACGAAGCCAGTCTAACTCCCAAAGCCCCGGAGACTTACAGCTACGAGGGCCAGCTCCAACCAGGGCCTGTGTGCGACGATCCTGAACCGCACAAGACTCAGCGTCAAGAATGACGCGACAACCAGAATCGGTGAGCTGGCTAGCAGAGAAAAGGTTCATCTGAAGGCGAGGAACATGAGAAACATCAGGGACAGAGAAAGAGGGAGTAGAAAGGGTGCCTCTACTAGAAACAGGAATAGAGGTACCATCAGCCATGACAACACGGACAGGAGAAATAAGAGACCGAAGAGCAGACAGAATAGAAGACTCAGAGGTCATATGAAAGGACGCTCCAGAATCCAGATACGACGGGGACGTACCCGATCGTGTAGAAACCGGTGGTCGCGCGAGTGCCGGAAGAGCCGATCCACGGAACCAGCAGCGCCCGGCGAGGAAGAGTCTGTAGTAGCGAGCAGACCACGAAGACCCCTGAGAATGTCCTGATCAGAGAGTGCAACTGCAGAAGATCCTGAAGAGCCAGCCTGCTGACGAGCCTGGAACTGCTGACGTAAACTGGGATCCCGCGTCCAACAGGTGGAGGAAGTGTGGCCAACCTTGCCACAGTAGGTGCAATGAGGACGAGGGCGGAGAATCGGACCGCGAGGCTGCTGACGTAAACTGGAATCCCAAGCATCAAGCAGGCGGTGAAGCTGCGCTATCTCATGCGCAGAGAGGGGCGCGACTGGAGAGGTCGACGTACAATCAGGTGCCGACGAGGAGCTATCACCCACACGCACAGAGGCCACCAAAGGGGGCGACGGAGAGCAACACGCCGATGAAGACAGAGTCGGCAAAGCGCGGTCATAACCACGTGAAGAGGCCGCGAAAGTCGATGTAGAGCGGCAGGCCGACGTAGACGGAGTCGACGAAGCGCGGCCATAACCGCGGGAAGAGGCCGCAAAAGTCGATGTAGAGCGGTAGGCCGACATAGACGAAGTCGGCGAAGCGCGGGCAGAACCGCGGGAAGAGACCGCAAAAGTCGGTGAAGCGCGGGCAGAGTCGCGTGAAGAGGCCGCAAACGGCGACGAAGAATGGCTAGCCGTCATATACGGAGGCAGCGGACAAATACCAAGTACCGAAGGAAGGCCCAAAAATAAAGCGGGATCAGCGGAAGAAGACATCGGGTAACAACAGCCGACGACAGTATTTTTTGTTTTTTGTTTTTTTTTTGCCTTTTTTTTTGCTTTTTTTTCTCAGCTGGAAATCAACTCACGACCACGCGCAAAGAAATCAAGCTCAGCACACGCGGGCCGATGGGCCGGCCAGGGAGCGAAGCAGATCGATCCACCGAAGGAGTAGAGCGACGGGGCGCTTCAGCGGGCGGACGACCAGATCGATCCACGGAACGCTTCAGCGGGCGGAACGCGGGGCAGAGCGGGCGGCCTCACGCGGACAGGATCAGAGGCGGGGGCGATGGGGCGCTTCAGCGGGCGGACAACCAGGCTGGAGGCGGACGAGCGGGGGAATTGGCCTGGGCGGCAGTCACGCGCGGGAGAGAAGATCCCGGCGCTGTGGCTGTGGCAGGCGGGGCGGGCGGATCCGATCGATCCGGGCGCTGTGGCTGTGGCACGCGCGGGCCGATCCGATCGAGCGGGGGCCGGGAAGATACACGGCCAGGAAGCTGGCGGGGCGGGCACGGCAGTGAAGAAGATCGGGAAGAAGAGTTGACCGGCGACGGAGACGGCCGGATTAGATCGAGGACGGGGGCGAACGGACCGGCGACGGACGGAGATGAACAATCAACGTCGGCCGGGGAACTAGGGGATCAATTTTTCAGCTCTGATACCATGTTAAGCTTCATGCACTAGCCACTTGAACCAAAAGTCCGAACTGATGGAAAGGGCTAGGCAATCTACTTGTACACTTCACAACA
>NC_061510.1:342577852-342596690 GCF_022539505.1 Lolium rigidum | reverse complement strand
CGTTAGTTAACGTAAACAAAAGGCTGAACTGATAAAAAATACTAGTACAATACACTTATACTACAGTTTAAGAGTAAGTGGTAGAACCAAGAGATCCTGTGTTCGCACTCCAATTAAGACGGAGAGAGTACGAATTATGATCACCGAGTTATTAAAAAGCGTGTCATGACTTGTTCCCTTCACTTCAGTCCTCGCGTATCTCGTCGCAGATCTTCAGCCGACTGTAGCGATCTCTTAAAATCTCTCAAAAGAGGGTAATCAGAATTCGCACCGCATCTCTACACTTATTTTTTCATTATTTTGAGATAATCTCTACACTGTTGGGGCAAGCTCGCTCTGGTAAACGTCATGTATATATAGTCCAGCTATCTCAATCAGAGTTTATCTTTTAAAAATAAAACCATTTCTATCAGAGGACGCGATCATATGCATGTGGCCTATGATCAAGATCGAGCCGCGAGCACTCCAGAGTCGATATCCTCTCGACCATAGTATCTTGGTACTCCAGAGCCGCGAGTACTCTGGAGTAGTATATAAAACAGTTGGCGTATCTCGGTTGTAACTTAGTCGATCTCCTCTCGACCATAACGATGCCTGATTGGGTTACCTGTTTGGACTTCCGAGGCAAGATCGATCAGCCATCTAGACAAGAGATCCAAGGATCCAAAAACAAAAGTAAAACTGTGCACGTGGTGCTGCAAGTGCTCACTGTTTATGTGAGAAATGCTACCCTGCTGCATTACAATTTTCTGGATTACTCCGTACAATTTTTGCTCTGGCTAAAATACTTGGTTTACAAGTGTCCACGGGGTCATGATTACCACACACACGGGGTTACCACATAAGACACTTGCAGGTCTTTGGGCCGGTTTCGCTAAATTATTTGTTCCAGTGAAGGTTGGCAGCTCAGCTCAGCGCACGGCACATGGTATATCCGGATTGTGTGTCTAATGTTTATCACAATGAAGCTGACAACCAAACAGTTAGACAGGCAGATAATGAGAAAAGAAAGGCCCTTAGAAGATAATGAGAAAAGAAACGGCCGTGTTTTTTATGGAAACCAATTATCTCATCCTTTCGGTTAATTGTCTGCCTGGTGTCACACGGAAGCTGACAACCGAGCAAAATGGACAGACAGATGATGAGAAGAAAACAGCCGTCTTTTTCTAAAGACCGGTGTATCTCTTTCTTTCTGAAGAGAATCGAGAAGGGATTAAGTCAATAATGTGTTTCGTTGAGTAGGACTGCAGGATATTTATATTACCTGACAGCCAGGAATACAGTAGGTTACAACATTTGTCTCTTCGAACAAGACACCGCGGTTCGTTTTGCACAGCAATTGGACAAACTCAAAAGATTATAATTTCGGACATAGAAGCTTTCGAAGACGGTGTTGTCCAAGGGAGAGCGTTAGGAATCAATTAACATCAGTTTTAGGCTAACTAAGCAGTTAGTAGATTTCTTAGCATATTCTAAGTAGGAGTTAGAATCTTTGTGGTGTATCTATTCGATTCTAACTGCTACTTAAAATATGCTAAGGAATCTACTAATCGCTTAGTTGTCCTAGAACTAATGCTAATTGATTCCTAACACTTTCTTGTATTCTTGGATCCATGGAGGTTGTTTCTCTTGCAACACAAGGGGTGGGCCGGTTCGTCTTTTATGTGGACATTTGCGCTGTGTCCATTCGATTCTTCATGGATCGGGGTAGCTGTTCTGCAGCAAACAAGCATTTGAGCAAGTTTGAAGTTGTTTGTAAACCAATTAACCAATCTCTTCTTGTATATGGCTCTGTCAATGTTTAAGCTAGTCTGCTTTGAAGGCCTTGGAACTGGAGGGCTAATTGTTGAAAGTAGATAAGGGTTTGAGTATTAAGGGCGTGTGGACATAAAGGGCAATCCCAATTTTCACGATAAACAATAAAGGACAATCATATCTATTGTTGTTCCGAATCATTGCCAATGATCATATCAAAACCTCATCCCAACTCTCAGCCTTCCTAGCAGCACATCCCCAGCCTACGATGGCGACCTTGGTCCCAGCATGTCTTAATTAATCATCGAGCACCCTTCAGGAAATGTTTGCCCATTAAATATCTCTTCTTATCGTTGTAATTCTTACGCATCATCATACGAGTAGCAGCTTTAGCAAGGGAAGGGATTTAGTGAATTAAAGTTCCATTGCAGTCCATGTTTCTTAAACCCATCAGATTCAGAAGAGGGATGTCAAAGAGGGCAATAACACTACAAGACAACACCCATCTTCTTCTTAGTCCATGTGCCATCCAGTGTTTCTAGTGAGGCAAAGTTTCAGGGTGTGTTGGACCCTGGAGAGCAGTGCTGAATAGACTGCCTCCATTTGAACTGGATCACATGATCACCAGTGGCTTAACACAGCCTTTCTACCATCCAGATTCTCCTCATCGTCTTGTCATTGGCCGGCATGGCATGCACTGCGAAAACAAGGAGCATTCCAGCTACGTTTGCTTTTCCAAGTGGCCATAAAAAGTAAGAACTCTTCCCACTCTATCCTTCTGCAACAATTACTCCAGGTTGTGTGTTCATTTAGCTGATAACTTCCCCACTCCCACATGGCGATGTCGGTTACCATTGTCAACACTTTGTGCAATATGCTAGGACATCCAGCTCATCTGACCAAATCCCTTCTCTTGCTATTATTATTAGATTTCAAGACTTCCAAGTCTTACGATAAGAATATCAGTACTGATTTGTTCTCACAGTGCTAATAATATTACTGTGTGAGAAAAAAAACTGCTTTATTATAGTATATCTAGCTAATTGTTTAGAACTCCATTTGACTCTTCTTTTATGCCTTGTGAGTGTCCCCTGAATATTAAGGATTTGGTACAAGAAGGGCACCTGCGGAAAATTTTGCCACTAATGGTGAGCATTCGGTAGTCTTTTGCCCCATTTTATCCTTTGCGCTTTTTTTGTTGCAATCATTTACATAAGTTCATCTAGGGAGACATTGATGTCATATGCAGTGGTCCACCATGCCAAAGATTCAACGGGTTTAACCTCTTCCGAAACAGTAATAAACCTCTAAAGGATGAGAAAAATAAACGGTTGATTACGGATATGGATATTTTTGAATAGTTGAAACCAAAGTATGTTCTAATGGAAAATATGGTGCACATACTCTAAATTTGCAGGAGGCTACCTTGCAAGCTATGCATTCGGCCACTTGGTTTCGTTGGATTACCAAGAATGGCTTGGCATGATGGTCGATGATTGTTATGGGTTGTCACAGTTCCGAGAGTGTTCATTTGTGTAATTTTTCCATCAATGATATGCTACATGTCAATGATAAGTTTTCATGTTCAATGTTACTTGAATTCTATTGTGCAGAAATATCATTTCATTGCATTTGACAACGCAGTTGCTCCCAAATTTTCCATTGATAAACCATAATGTTGTTGTCTGTGGCGGAATCCCAAATGTTTTCTCCCAAAGTGTTGTTGTTTGAGACGAAACATAGGAACCAATGTAGGAGAAAGCTTTGCTGCTTGGTGAAGCAATAACAGATACAAGATGCCATGTAATACATCTTTTACTTCACATTTGTTCTTACTTCTTTTCTGCAGATAGCTAATCATCATCCAAATGAGGTAATGTCATATGGTGGCAAAGAACCCAAGACCGATATTCAACGCTATATCAAGGTTAGTTGGAAAGATAACACTTTCGGTTATCCCGACTGTTCAGATGTGATGAAGTGGTCATTCCTTGTGTATGCCCGTAATTTCAAATTTAGAATTTCATGGTCAACTGATTGTTCTTTCAATTGTTCGAGATATGGTATATTATTCCTACGAAGAGAAGGTTTGCCCTAAGGAAGGTAAGCTGCTTGATCACCAACCCTTGCGTCTAAACAAGGATGATTTTACACGAAAATCATCCTTGTTTAGACGCAAGGGTTGGTGATCAAGCAGCTTACCTTCCTCAGAGCAAACCTTCTCTACGTAGGAATAACCTAGCATATTTGACGCAATCGAAAAAAACAACTATTTGACCATAAATGTCTAAATTTAAAATTACCTCTATTCTCAAGGAATAACCAATTCAGCACAAATAAAATTAAACAATCAAGAGAGACGAAGTGTTACCTTTCCGATTAGAAATGATATATATAGCATTGACAATCATTTTGGCTTCTCCCTACCATATTCCATTACCTCATTCACCTAATGATTATCTATATGTAGAAAAGAAGCAAGAACAAATGTGAATGGTAAAAGATGTATTAGATGATTGGACATTTACCTAAAGTTAATTTGATATTTCTTAATAAAGTGGCAAACATTTCTCTAGTGTTGGTTTCTTTGTTTTGTCGTAAGCAACGCCTTGGCAGAAAGCATTTGGGATTCCGCCACGCATAACAACATTATGGGTTGGCAAAAAAAATTGGGAGCATCAGCGTTTTCAAATGCAAATAAATCCTATATCTGCACAATGTAATACAAGCAAACATTTAACATGAAAATCACCATGGACAGGTAGCAGACCATTGATGGAAAAGCTCCGCAAATGAACAATCTCATATGGAGCTGTGGCAGCCCATAACAACCAGCCACCATCATGCCAAGTCATGCTTGATAATCTAACGAAACCAAGCAGCTCACCGCATAGCTTAAGGTAGAATGTCTGTCTCATTTTCCATTAGAATATACTTTGGTTTCAAATATTTTGCAATATCCATATACGTAATCGAGTTTCTATTTTTCTGATTCTTTACAGGCTGCTCACCGTTTCGGAAGCGGTTAAACCCGTTGATTCCTTGGCACGGTGGACCACCAAAGATGACATCGATGTCGGTCTAAAGGAACTTTCAATTTTTTTCACCTAACTTGCTTTGAAGTATCTTAAAATCGATAAACTATTACACCCGGAAGTAGGAAGTATTTATAAACTATAAAAAGAGATAAATTTTACACCCATCGATGGTGCAAAACTCCGCAATTCTGTTTATAAAAAGAGATAAATTGTAGAAATATATCACCACTGTATATTTATAAATTTTAACTATATTCCTAGCTTTTCTTTATTAACACGGTCAACCAAACAACAAATTCCCACCCCTAACATAACCATATTTTGTGATGAATCAAATATAGTAGCCTAGTAAATACTTTTAAAGAAAACCAAATAATCAATATATAATACTTACCTGAAAACGGTATGAACGTCTTGTCCTACCCAAAATCCTAGAAACATCACCTTCATGGTCAAGTGATTTTTAGGTTCAGACTCTTGGAATCATCACTTTCAAGGCTGATGTGAGAGGCATGCACGGAGTAATCATAGCTTAATATACAGAAAGGGGATACATGCACATCTTAGACAAACATATATTAAATCAGACATCAGAGTCTTTTTTGAAATAGGTACGTTGAAGAAATATCAGCATCATAAATCTATAAATTGTAGTTTTATCTGGCCCTTAGTTTTCTTATTAATGCAATCAACCAAACCACAAATTCCGTTCCCTACATTAACCATAATTTTTTGTTGTTATGAATCAAATCATAATCAGCAGTCTGAAAGAACTTCAAAAGAAAAAGAAAAATCCTTTTTTTTTCTTTTGAAAGAAAGAATAATAAAAATCTGATTTCTTACCTGAAAATTATATGGACCTGCCGTATACGCGGTCACCTAGAAACATCACCTTCACAATCAAGCGATTTTTTGGTTTGTTTTTCCTGTAAAGCATGATGAGATGAGCACGGATTGATAATAGCATAATATACAGTGTACAGCTGAGACGAATACCTATTCCATATTTCCATCAGCCATCAGTGTTCCATCCATCCCATCCCAACGATACCTACACGAATACACTTGCATGATAAGCTAATCTGATTCACATACGCGCATGGGTGCAGGCGGAGCTTGGTGTACCGCTGCTATGCTGCATGTCATGTAAGTCAACGTCAAACCATGGCGATGGACTGAATGTGTACCGGTGCTGCTTGCCTGCTGCTTCGTGCCATGTACTATGGCGATCAAGCGGATGTACTGCTGCTGCCCCTGCGTCCGATGCATCTGTAGTGGATGTATTGATCCCAATTAGGCGGACACAATACAACATTGATCAGCTCTTGACTGAAAACTGCACCTCAAGCTGGTCAGCTATTGAACGGCTAGCTACAAATCAAAAGATATCAAGATGGCAAACTATACATTGAACGGATCAATTTGATATCCTGAAGTGCTCTTTTTTATAACCGTTTTAAGTAGACTTGCTCGATTTTATTTTAATGTGAGACATTTCTACTTCTCTATATCTGAATGCTAATTGAAAGAGAGATGCCGATGATAGTATAAAGCGAAAAGAGAGAGAGTACCCTGAACTCATATTTTGATTTTTGAGCCATGGGCTATTTTATCCGAATTTCCGTTATAATTTGAATTATTGAATGAAAGAGCCATTTTGTTACTATATGCACAGGTTTAACAATTATGTAGAGTCTAATAGCAAGTTAACAAAGTGATTAGCTTGTAAAATAATTACCCTGGAGATACCATGTCTTACGGGGCGTGCAGTCAGAATTCCTTGGTACGTCGTCAGAAGAGAACGAGGAGAAACATGGAGGTGCTTTGAAAATAAAGAAAAATCTGCGCTCCCCGGACTTGTCTCCAAAGAATGAAAGAAATATAAAAGCAAGAGGCTGTAAGATCTGAAAAAAAAGGCTCAGACATTTGGCAACGGATGTTGACAGTTATTACTACTTAGCTGGACTAATATAGGCAGTAATCAAAGATTAACCTGGGTTTCGAAATTGAGTGCTTGATCATCTTCAGCAATGATGATCTGGCACACCGTGGGCCGTGGCATGCAGACACTACAGAGTAGTTAGGACGGTGGCAGTGTCCTGCGCCCGTGTGCTGACTGCCGACTGCCGAGTGGTCTTCTAGCGCCGGCAGCTAGAGAGACGGAGCAGCGAGGTTGCGAGCGGCGCCGCCGCCCTAGGAAGTCTATTTTAGGGTACGGCATAGCAAGATAGATCGATATCTCGCAAAGGAACGGACGATGGAGTCACGGCATCGATCTAGGTTTCCTGCCTCCACACGATTGATGGTAAACATGTGCAGATGGGCTCTTTTTGTTGCTTATTGGGCTCTGCTTGTCTATAATAACACTGGTAATTTACGGTTGGCACAAACTCTGAATTTCTTGTCTGCCTTTTGGGAAACTGCTGAGCGTCCCCCGGGGATCTGATTCCCCAGCCCCCGGGTCCTCAACCGTCGGATCAACCATTTTAACGGTTAGATTTGCATGTAGCAAAAAAACATCTCCTGGCAGCAAAAAATCACCCCCGGCAGCAAATAACTGAAGCAAAAACGATTCGTTCAGAAAAGAAAATAAAAAGGCTGGACTCGCTGGAGACCTCGCCGGAGACCACGTAGCAAACATATTACGCAGATGTAACAAAACCACAAAAAAATGTAGCAAATTTTTTAATTCATATGCTGCAAATCCTCTAAGACATCAACGGAGACATCGCTTGCAGCCGGTAGCAACGCCATCCGAGGTTGCAGCAACGTCGTCTGAGGTTGCAGCAACACCGTTCGAGGTTGCAGCAACTTCGTCCATCCAGGACAGCAACACCACAAGCTGCTAGTAGCAACGCCCTATGCCTATGGTAGCAAAAATCCACCCTCTTGTAGCAGCGGCGGAGGTAAAATATAGCAACGGCGGCAGCCTCTTGTAGCAGCGGGGGTGGCAAGATGTAGCAACGGCGGCGGCCTATTGTAGCATCGATGCCATCGACGGAGGACCCCCTAGCAGCAAACCGGCGCCCCCTTGAAGAACCCATGGTGTGGAGCCTGCAGCCGGCGTGGCGTGGCGACCTCCCCTGGGTCTCGTCCGCCGACTCCTCCCCGGTCTCCTCTGGCCATGGTGCCGACGGTGGAGCTGTGCAGTGCCACACCGCCTCCTCATATCCACCGCCAGCGGAGTTGCGCAGCGCAACGCCGTGCCGTGGAAGTGCTGAATCAGCACCCCACACGGTCTCGTCGTTGGCATCGGGAGGTTGGGGCGGCGACGGGCGGCGGCGCACCTTAGGGAAACTGGGCGGCGCTCGAGCGGAGCAAAAATCGAGGCGACAACGCACTGCCGGCGTTGATGGGACCCTAGCCGGTGCTCTCGATGGCCACGAAGGAGGCCCGGAGCTTCGCGGCGGGCGGCGATGGGCGGCGGCGGGTAGCCCAAGCCGGCGTCGTGTGGCAACATTTGGGCGGGCCGCGAGGAACGAGACCGGCGGAGCGTGGGGAACGAGGCTCATTCCACTAGCCCTAAAAGCATTCTAAATATAGTAAAGAGGGGGAATGGATTGTACAAGAAAAGGCGGGCAAAGGTAGGAGAAGCGAACTCGACCTGGTGGTTTTTGATCATTTTATTGACGCGATTTTCAATGAAAGCTGAGATGGGGTAAGTGCTCTTTTCAGCCAAAGACTACTAATTTCTCATTTATTAAATTGGGTGAAGGCGGTATCGATCGACCAAGAACTTGTCGAATTTCTTTGACCTCGGAGCCCCAGGCCGGCGGCCATGGCGGGGGTAGGTGGGTAGTTGGGGGCGGTGTCGTTCTTGTCTTCCGGGCGATTTACACAAAAATAACCCAAAAGTGGAAGAAAAGCACAGACTAACCCTCCGGCGAAACTATTTCACCAATCTAACCCTTTTGTGTGGCGCCCCTCCCACGGGCGCCACACATGCCCATGTGGCTCCCCTCCTCGCCGGCGCCACACACCCAGCCCGACGTGGCCCCCTCGACGCTGAGCTGGTGCGCCCGTCCGACGTGGCAGCTTGTGTGGCGCCCCTCCCAACGGCGCCACACATGCACTTGTAATCCCCCAAAACATACTGTGAGACAATTCCTCTGGGACTTAGCCGTTTTGCGAGGCTCGATATGTGGCGCCGATGACACGGGCGCCACACTAGCATGTGTGGCGCCGATGCCACGGGCGCCACACATCCACTTAAGTGTGGCGCCCGCGCCCGCGCCCAGCCCGACCCTCTCTTTCTTCTTTCTCTTCTCTCTGCTTCTCCCCCAACCGCCGCCGCCGCCCGCCTCCCCTTCGGCCCCCCCACCAAATCGACCAAGGAATCGTCAGATCCGGCCGGCCAAGTCCTTCCTCCTCCATTCCTCAAGGTATTCCCCTTCGATTCCCTCTGATTAGTTCTGATCCAAGAGAAAGACGCGCCGGTGCTCCCTGTCGTACTCTTCATCCAGAAGCCACACCATCCTACATGTTTACACAACCATATTATGAGTCATTCCACTAACAAAAATGAGCAACACATACATGAGAGTTCATATCCAAATACATGAGAGTTCCATACATACACACATACATTCATATCTAGGGTTCCAACAAATATTTGGTTCAAATATGAGTTATTCCATCACAAATAGTACACATTTCAAGACATACATACATAGAATTTGAACACATATATCTAGGGTTCATATGCAAATCCACTAACATATCTAGGGTTCCTACACATACACATTCAACACTTACATAGCCATTTTATATCTACATAGCCAAATCTAGGGTTCATAGCCATTTCAACACATACATAGCCATTTCAACACATACATGTAAAATTTCATATCTAGGGTTCCACCAAATCTAGGGTTCATATCCAAATCCACCAACATATCCAAATCTTGCTAGGTTCGA
The DNA here is from genome assembly GCF_022539505.1 of Lolium rigidum. NCBI lineage: Eukaryota > Viridiplantae > Streptophyta > Magnoliopsida > Poales > Poaceae > Lolium > Lolium rigidum. Next base: position 342,586,980 of record NC_061510.1, on the reverse strand, counting down.
GCCAAATGCACTAACATATCAATGGTTCATATGTAAATCCACCAACATGAATTTCCATGTCTAGGGTTCATACCCAAATCTACCAAATCCACCAACAATAGTGGACGAATCAGAGGGAATCGAAGGGGAATACCTTGAGGAATGGAGGAGGAAGGACTTGGCCGGCCGGATCTGACGATTCCTTGGTCGATTTGGTGGGGGGGCCGAAGGGGAGGCTGGCGGCGGCGGCGGTTGGGGGAGAAGCAAAGAGAAGAGAAAGAAGAAAGAGAGGGTCGGGCTGGGCGCGGGCGCGGGCGCCACACTTAAGTGGATGTGTGGCGCCCGTGGCATCGGCGCCACACATGCTAGTGTGGCGCCCGTGTCATCGGCGCCACACATCGAGCCTCGCAAAACGGCTAAGTCCCAGAGGAATTGTCTCACAGTATGTTTTGGGGGGATTACAAGTGCATGTGTGGCGCCGTTGGGAGGGGCGCCACACATGCTGCCACGTCGGACGGGCGCACCGGCTCGGCGTCGAGGGGGCCACGTCGGCTGGGTGTGTGGCGCCGGCAGGAGGGGAGCCACATGGGCATGTGTGGCGCCCGTGGGAGGGGCGCCACACAAAAGGGTTAGATTGGTGAAATAGTTTCGCCGGAGGGTCAGCTGTGCTTTTCTTCCACTTTTGGGTTATTTTTGTGTAAATCGCCGTCTTCCGTGGTGAAGACGATCTGGACTAGGAAAGCGATAGGAAATACGTGGTCAGGAGGATGACACGTGGATGGGAAGCAACGGACGATCAAAACTGATCTGACGGTAACGAAGCAGGAGGATGTATCGTGCGTGATTCCCCGGGGGAACGCCAGCTTTTTTCCTTTTGTAATTTGGACCTCTCTCAGGTAAACTTCTGTCTGTTCGGTTTTGGGGTACGAATTATCAAATTGACCAGACTAAATTTGGTCCGACCGTAAGCTTTTCTATCCAGTTCATTATCGGCCTTTTGGTTTCTGTCTCGGTCTTCCACTGCGCCTCCTTCTTCGTCGCCTCGCACTCCGCGTCTGCCATGAATTGCTCGTTAAACTCCTCGTACTCCTCGGAGTCATCGTCCGGAGGAGGGAAGCACTTAGGCTGCACAGGTTCGGCCGGTGACGTGTGCCCGTTGCGGCCTAGCATCAAGTACGCGGCGATAAGGCGGCACGGCAATGTGGCCAAGAGTCATCGAGGCCAGTCGAGCAACGGAAGCGAGTGTGAGGCGTAGTGTGGTGGCTGGGTTTTTGTAGCTAGAGACAATGCAGGAAATGGAGGTGAGGAGAGGGAGAGAAAGGGTGGGAAGGAGCGGTGGCCAATAACGCCGAAAACGTGTGAGAAAGGCGCAGCGCCGATGAGACATCTTTCCTGCCTCTGCCTTAGGAACCGTCGCCATCATTAAAAAAACTAGCTGCATTTGGTTATGTGTGTGTCCTGCCAAGAGACACATCGCCAACGGGTCGTGTCCAACGCATCCACAACGCTCCTTGTGGGTCAAGGACGACTTCTGGACACTAGACATCCTATTGGGTTGCGCCAAACAGAAAATCAGTTTAAAGCGCGAGGTTAGGCTCACTCTTATGTTAGGCGCTTCAAATAGCCCTTTGAAGAGTCATTTGAAACACGCTGCTGGAGGATCACCAGTGTATTGACACCTCATTTCTACCATCTAGATTCTCCTCATCATCTTCTTTGCTTCTCCAAGTGGCCCAATAATGCTCTGAGGTTCGGGTCTGTTGGTTGCTGAAGAACAGTGTTGAGTACACTACCTGCAGGCCAGCCAGTGAAAATGGTAGTACTATCTATTGTTGCCCCTCAAACTGCATCACATGATCACCAGTGGCTTAACACTTTCTTTCTACCATCTAGCTTCTCATCATCATGTTGCCATTAGCCAGCATCACATCTTTCAATTGGCCCAATGAACTCTTACTACTCTGTCATACAACAAAATTTACTCCATGTTGTGAGTTGATTTAGTTGATAAGTTCCCCCTTTCCACATGGCAATGTATGTTACCTTTGCCAATAAGCACATGTGGAATCTGTTAGCTCATCCAGCTCCTGTTAACAAAATCTGCTCCACATCTAGTACGTGACCAACCACTAATCCTTGATGCCAAGACTTCAAGTCTCACGATCAGATTGATCTCCAATTTTTTTGTGCTTACAGTGCTACTGCTGTATGAGGAAACAATCTTCTTTATTTATTCGCAACGGGTGGAGATTAACACACTAGGATCGATCAATCATTGACACGATCACACGAGCTCACACTAGTGCCACGCAATATCTTCAGCGCAAGAGCACATCACCACCAGCAGACGTCCTCTACCCCTCGGTTTTTCTTGTTAAAAAAAAAAAAACCCTCGCGTCCGCGCGAAGGCCGCCGCGCCGCGCTGGCGCGCCCCTTCCTTCCTCCCCTAGCCCACCTCTGTGCGGTCTCCTCTCCGCCGCCGCCGTCCAGAGCATCACCGGGCAAAGCCCCTGCGGCGCGGTGGCGGCGGCGGCCTTCCTCGGCCTGGCGATCGGGTTGCGGCGGTGTCCCTCCACTCCTTTCAAGCGGCAGTGATCCGAGATGGCGGCGACCGGGGAGATCACGCATCGGCGATGTTTGTGGTGGTCGTTGGCCCCGAGCCCTTTGGGCCTCAGCGGGCGGCGGCGCTGCCGACCTTCTGCGGTTGCAGAGTTTCCTCTTGGCTATCTCTGAGTCAAAGAGGGCGCCCAGGATCTGATCCAGGTTTGGTGGTGGTGGCTTCTTCTTCGCCGGAGGAGGTCGGCTGATTGCTGAGGTGGCGGATCACGAGATCCATCTACTCTGGCGATGAAGATCTAGTCGACGACGAGCTAGCGGTGAAGGGGCCACCGGTGAAAACCGCGCCTTGACATCGTTCTTGGTGGATGATGGTGGCGGCTATTGGCGTTGTTCCCTTGCGAAGGCATCATCTTTGCTGGCCTCTCCGCTTGCTCTTGCCGAGTTGGGGACTCACGGCTGCCTGTGAAAACCGTGCCACGATTGGCGGGCGATGGCGGCATTAAGCGTCGCTTCCTTCTTGAAGGCATTATCGTCGCAGTCTGCGGCAACTCACTCGTGCTCCTCCGGGGGAAACCCTAGATCCGGGTCTCCCGGATTGGATGATGACGGTGCTTCCTGCATCGTTCTACCTCTTGGGGCATCATTTTTGGAGCAGCGGCTGGATGGAGTTGGATCTTGGAGAAGTGGTGTTCACCTTGTTGGATAATTAGGCACAATTTCCATAATTAATTCTAGAATATTAAGCATGACGACAATAACTACTAACATTTGAAACTCGAACATACTAGATGCATTAATCAACATGAATAGTAGCAGTGCAAACGGTACAACATCCATCGCTAAACAGATCGAGATATGTCGCACGTACCAATCTGGTGGACGTGGCGGTGGAGGTGTAGCAGATGATGTCGCAGCAGTAACGTTGTTGATGACAACATTATTGACAACAGGAAAGACGGGTCGAAGTAGACGGCGTTGAAGACGATGGTAGGCATGACCGCCCGACTTGGACGGAAGGCGGCCCGTGATGAAGAATTTGAGCAGTCGCGCAGAGCGCTTCCCAAAAACCTAATTCGCCCTCTCTCGTACAGGATCGCAAAGGCGAGCGCTTCCGGAGACCTGCTCTCCCGTTCGGCGGTGCACGCCGGCGGGCGGGATGGAGTAGGGTACGATGGCGGTGGAAGCAGAGAGAGGTGGAAACCCTAACTCGTGTATATGGTGTGTTTCTGCGGTAGCCGGGCAAGAGATTATATAGGCTCGGGAAACCCTAGGCAACATGGGCCACGCCCACGTCGCACGAATGTTTCGAGTCGGTTACAGATAGCCCACGATCCGAAAGCGACCCGAACCGACTAACTGCGACGTGTCCGTCTAGGACTCTATTCGTTTTTCTGATCTGCAAAAAGAAAGGAAAGTCTCGGCTTGAAGCTCAATCCACTCACCACGATCGAGACGCGAGTCGCGTCGAGACGAGCGAGGAGGAGGAGGCGCGCGCGTATACCTCCTATTCTCACTCTCTTACTAGTGGTGGAACAACCCACCTTATAAGGTGGTCTAACTTCCTCCCAACTTTCCATGTGGGACTAAACTTCACACCTCTTGCCACTCCCTAGTGAGCTACCACCAACTTGGGCTCAAACTCACATGGGCTGCCACAATGTGGGCTTTAAGATTTATAGGAAAATCTGAAATCTAATATGGGCCATTAAAAGTGGATCCAATATTTCAACAATCCCCCACCAGATCTCAAATGCCCATTTAGAGATTTACCAATACTCGTTGCTTGTTTATATACCAGTGTTTCAGCAGAGACTGTTAAGTTGAACTTCCGCCTAGAACCTTAAGCTACATCCATTCACAGTTGAACAATGGACCCTTGAATTGCAAGTTTTGCGTGAACAGGGTTTCACTTAAAGTCATAACCAGTACATGGCTGCCAGTAGCCTACCCCGCGGGTGCAGCATATGCGTCATACTTCGTGGTCTCTTCATGAGTTTACTAAAGATCACCCAAATCTCATAGATTGCGACGTTTAACAATCGAACTCATATAGGTGTGTTATTTCAAGAATGCTCTGTAGGACAGCATCTTTGCTAAAATAGCCAAAATAAACACATTACGGCTTGTTGTCAACCTGCCTTACAGCAATTGAGAGTTCTGCATCTTCACATAGAGAGGGTTACATAATACTCTCCTCAATTAAACCACAAGTTTGTTCTTCACAGGTCCTAATTCACGGGATCTCCGATCACAAAGGTTAGGTTACCACTATGGTGTAATATCAACGGGTCTCAAACCCATCTCCCTCGATGCACTTTCTATCACATTACGTGATAGTCCCTTTGTAAAGGGATTTGCCACGTTTTTATCTATTTGAATATATGTAATAGTTATTACTCAGGAGTTTCGCAATTTCCTGACAGACTGCAAACGCCTCTTGACGTGTCTTGATGACTTCGCGTTATCCTTAGAATTGTTCACTTTGATAATTACACTTTGATTGTCACAATTCAAAAGGATTGCCAGAACAGGTTTTTCAACCACATGCAAGTCCATCAAGAGCTCACGCAACCATTCTGATTCAACAGTGGTTGTGTCTAAAGCAGTAAGTTCTGCTTCCATAGTTTGCTTGCAAGATCTCCAGGACACTGCACCACCTCCAAAGGTAAATACATACTCACTAGTGGCGTAGAGAGATCAGCTACATCAGAGATCCAATTGAATCACTATATCCTTCAAGCACAGCTGGGTGCCCTGAATAATGAATCCCATAACTCATTGTACCACATAGGTAGCGCAATGACCCTATCAAGTGCATGTCAATGATCAGTACCCGGGTTTGGCATGAACCTACTCAACTTGCTAACAACAAAAGAGATGACAGGTCTAGTTGCGCTTGCTAAGTACATGAGTGAGCCAACGATCTGAGAATATCTCAATTGATCTCTAACAATCCTCCGGTTTTTGCGTAATGTCACACTGGGATCATAAGGTGTTGGAGAAGAGTTGCTATCAATATAGTCGAATAGGCTCAAGATCTTCTCAACATAATGGGATTGAGTTAGAGTAATCCCACTCTCATCCTTAATAAGCTTGATGTTCAGAATCACATCAGCTTCTCCCAGGTCTTTCATATCAAAGCACTTTGACAAGAAAGACTTGACCTCGTGTATTACTTTCATGTTTGTACCAAAGATCAGAATATCATCCACATACAAACATAGTATAACACCTTCGCCCCCACCATGGCGATAGTAAACACACCTGTCAGCCTCATTAACAACAAAACCTACAAAAGTTAAAGTTTTGTCAAACTTCTCATGCCATTGCTTAGGTGCTTGTTTCAGGCCATATAAAGATTTCAGCAACTTTCACACCTTTCTTTCTTCACCTTTTACTACAAACCCATCAGGCTGATCCATATAGATTTCCTCTTTTAACTCTCCATTAAGAAAAGTTGTCTTTACGTCCATTTGATGAACGACAAGACCATAGGAGGCAGCCATGGATAGTAGTTCTCGAATGGTGGTAAGTCTAGCGACATGTGAATAGGTGTCGAAGTAATCTTCGCCTTCTCTCTGTGTGTAGCCTTTCGCTACAAGCCGCGCCTTGTACTTCTCAATAGTACCATCATGTCTTAGCTTCTTTTTGAACACCTATTTGCAGCCCACGGGTTTGCATCCATGGGGTCGTTCTAATAGCTCCCAAGTTCCATTAGAAAGAATCGAGTCCATCTCATTATGGACATCTTCTTTCCAGTCATCTGCATCTGGAGATGCATATGCCTCTGCAATGGATGTGGGAGTATCATCCACAAGGTACACAATGAAATCATCATCAAAGGATTTTTCAATCCTCCGTCTCTTGCTCCGTTTATGAGCTTCATTTTCATCATTCTCAGTAACATTCTCATGTGATTGTTCAAAATACTCATTAGATGTACTAGATTCAGGAATTATCTCAGTAGAAATTCTAGCAACGCTATGTATAGTATATCTTTCATAGGAAACATATTCTCAAAAAATGTTGCATCACAAGATTCCATAATAGTATCAACATGCATATCTAGTACCTCAGATAGAACGACTAAAAATCTATAGTCTACACTCCGTGGAGCATAACCTAGAAAGATACAATCCACTGTCTTTGGTCCGAGTTTGCGTTTCTTAGTAATTGGAATATTGACTTTCGTCAAACATCCCCATGTGCGCAAATACGAAAGTGATGGTTTTCTTCCAAACCACTCCTTGTAAGAGGTTTTATCTTTATTCATGTCAGGAACTCTATTCAGGACATAACATGAAGTCAACAAAGCCTCCCCCTGATGACCCACAAGTATAGGGGATCGCAACAGTCTTCGAGGGAAGTAAAACCCAATTTATTGATTCGACACAAGGGGAGACAAACAATATTTGTAAGCCTTAACAGCAGAGTTGTCAATTCAGCTGCACCTGGAAACGGACTTGCTCGCAAGAGTTTATCAGTAGCAACAGTTTTATAGTAGTAGCAGTAGTGAAATATCAACGGCAGAGTAACAAAGACAGCAGTAGTGATTATAGTAAACAGCAGGATTAAAATACTGTAGGCACAGTGATGGATGAACGGGCGCTGCATGGATGAGAAAACTCATGTAACAATCAAGGTAGGGCATTTGCAGATAATAATAAAACGGTATCCAAGTACTAAACAATCCATAGGCATGTGTTCCATATTTAGTCGTACGTGCTCGCAATGAGAAACTTGCACAACATCTTTTGTCCTACCAGCCGGTGGCAGCCGGGCCTCTAGGGAATCTACTGGTAATTAAGGTATGATACGTCTCCAACGTATCGATAATTTCTTGTGTTCCATGCCACATTATTGATGTTATCTACATGTTTTATGCACACTTTATGTCATATTCGTGCATTTTACGGAACTAACCTATTAACAAGATGCTTCGAAGTGCCGATTCTTGTTTTATAGCTGTTTTTGGTTTCAGAAATCCTAGTAAAGAAATATTCTCGGAATTGGACGAAATAAAAGCCCGGGGGCCTATTTTCTCACGAAGCTTCCGGAAGTCCGAAGACGAAACGAAGTGGGGCCACGGGGAGCCAAACCCTAGGGCGGCGCGGCCCCCCCTTGGCCGCGCCGCCTCGTCATGCTGGGGCCCCTGTGCCCCCTCTCGACTTGCCCTTCCGCCTACTTAAAGCCTCCGTGACGAAACTTCCGGTACCGAGAGCCACGATACGGAAAACCTTGCCGAGACGCCGTCGCCGCCGATCCCATCTCGGGGGATCCTGGAGATCGCCTCCGGCACCCTGCCGGAGAGGGGAATCATCTCCCGGAGGACTCTACACCGCCATGGTCGCCTCCGGAGTGATGAGTGAGTAGTCTACCCCTGGACTATGGGTCCATAGCAGTAGCTAGATGGTTGTCTTCTCCCCATTGTGCTATCATTGTCGGATCTTGTGAGCTGCCTATCATGATCAAGATCATCTATATGTAATTCTATATGTTGCGTTTGTTGGGATCCGATGAATAGAGAATACTTGTTATGTTGATTATCAAAGTTATGCTTATGTGTTATTTATGATCTTGCATGCTCTCCGTTACTAGTAGATGCTCTGGCCAAGTAGATGCTTTTAACTCCAAGAGGGAGTACTTATGCTCGATAGTGGGTTCATGCGCATTGACACCGGGACGATGACAGAAAGTTCTAAGGTTGTGTTGTCTTGTTGCCACTAGGGATAAAACATTGATGCTATGTCTAAGGATGTAGTTGTTGATTACATTACACACCATACTTAATGCAATTGTCCGTTGCTTTGCAACTTAATACTGGAGGGTTCGGATGATAACACTGAAGGTGGACTTTTTAGGCATAGATGCGGTTGGATGGCGGTCTATGTACTTTGTCGTAATGCCCAATTAAATCTCACTATACTCATCATGATATGTATGTGCATTGTCATGCTCTCTTTATTTGTCAATTGCCCAACTGTAATTTGTTCACCCAACATGCTTGTTCGTCTTATGGGAGAGACACCTCTAGTGAACTGTGGACCCCGGTCCAATTCTCTTTACTTGAAATACAATCTACTGCAATACTTGTTTTTACTGTTTTCTCTGCAAACAATCATCTTCCACACAATACGGTTAATCCTTTGTTACAGCAAGCCGGTGAGATTGACAACCTCACTGTTTCGTTGGGGCAAAGTACTTTGGTTGTGTTGTGCGGGTTCCACGTTGGCGCCGGAATCTCTGGTGTTGCGCCGCACTACATCCCGCCGCCATCAACCTTCAACGTGCTTCTTGGCTCCTCCTGGTTCGATAAACCTTGGTTTATTTCGAGGAAAACTTGCTGCTTGTGCGCATCATACCTTCCTCTTGGGGTTGCCCAACGAACGTGTGAAATACACGCCATCAAGCATATTTTCTGGCGCCGTTGCCGGGGAGATCAAGACACGCTGCAAGGGGAGTCTCCCCTTCTCAATCTCTTTACTTTGTTTTTGTCTTGCTTAGTTTTATTTACTACTTTGTTTGCTGCACTAAATCAAAATACAAAAAAAAAATTAATTAGTTGCTAGTTTTATTTTATTTGCTATCTT